>NW_004955409.1:29833115-29965440 GCF_000276665.1 Chinchilla lanigera
TTTTTTTTTTTTTTGAGAAGTGCCTATTTTCATTTCATTTTCCCATTTATTAACTGAGGTTTTTCTTGGTGTTAAGCATTTTAAGTTCTTTCCTTTATATATTCTACATATTAATCCTGGAGAAAGTGGCAAAGATTTTCTCCCATTCTGTAGTCTGTTGATTGTTTCCTTTGCTGTGCGGAACCTTTTAAATTTGATGAAATTCCATTTTTTCAGTCTTGCTATACGTCATTAGAGTCCTATTCAGGAACTCTGCCTGTGCTGATGACTTCAAGTATTTCCCTTAAGTTTTTCTTCTAGTAGTTTCAAAGTTTCAGGTCTTATACCTAGGTCTCTGATTCACTGTGAATTGATTTTAATACCGGGTGAAAGACAGGGATCTAGTTACAGCCTTTATACAGATATCCAGTTTTCCCAGTGTCATTTGTTAGAAGAGGCTGTCATTTCTCTGACATGTTTTTGGCTTCTTTGTCTGGAGTCAGATGGAAGTAGCTGTGTGGGTTGTTTCTGTGTCCTCTATTCTATTCCATTCATCTCTACATCTGTTTTTGTGCCAATACTATGCTGTTACTATGGCTTTGTGTATATTTTGAAATCTGATATTGTGATTCATTCAGCACTGTTCTTTTTGTTTAGGACTGCTTTGGCTATTTTGCATCTTGTGTGTCAAAGCTATTTTGAAGAAACTTCTTATACCATCTAGAAAATTTATATTCCTAATAGCAGAGTATGAATGTACCAATTAATCTTCCTGATTCTTAGGGACAGTATTTTGTAAATTTTGGCATTATATTAATCTACATTTGTCCAGTAAAGAGAGAAATTAAAATGTCTTGTTAAGGCCTTATAGACATCTGATCCAAAACATTTCATGATTTGACATTTCCCTGTTATCAGTGGAGAGAAAATATAAAACTTGCCTATGAAAGAAAGGCATGACAACTTTATGTAATTTTATACTGTGTAGAGCGTGGGCCAGATAAGGAAAAATTTATGCCACTACATAAAAATCCATACTTCCACTGTTCAATTTCCTTAGCAGCACTGAATTTTTGGGGGAGCAAAACCTCAACTGTGCCCTTATCTTAAATAACAGGAATTAAAGAAGGAAATGAAACTTACTTCCATTGTTTGATATATTGTAAAGGATTAAGGTTGCATCCTGCATCTGTTAAAGCTTTTTTATACTGTTCCAAATCAGCCTGAAATAAGAAAAGAACTAAATGACAAAAAATTAAACTTTCATAAAAGACCACTGTCATTTGATTAATCAAAAAGTTACACTAAGGGCATGAATTTAAGTTCTAGGCATTCACAGAGTGAAAGTGCATCTTAAATGACTACCCAAGGGAGGGTCTGAGACAAAAATCACACATGGAAAATCATTTTCCACCAGGACCCAAAATCACTTTAAAAGGATAGTACTCTGTCATTCCTTAAGTTTGATAGTCAGTTTTTACTCTACTGCGGAAATAGACTGATTTTCTTTGGGACAAACACCAAATGATTTGGCTTAAGCAAGAAAATTTCAAAACCAGTATTATCAAGAGAATGACATGAACTGAAAGAACTGCAGATTTACATTTCCTTCCAGTATTCAGTCCTTGGGTCCACGTTCATTAAACTGAACAACAGTTGTCCCATACTTGTGTGGGGTTTTTTTGAGTGCTGTTGGGGATCAAATGTCCTATGCTTTTTAAATTTTTTTCTTTACTTTTCAAATTTCCTGATGAGTAAATCTAGATGAATTTGTGTAAGTTAAAGGAGCCTATTTTCCTAGTGACTCCATTATGCAAGTTATGAGAGAAATTTTAAAGCTCAGCATCAACCAGAGATTTTCACTACTTTGCATTTTTAAGGCTATTAATCTGTTATTCATAGTCACAATTGGCTTCACACTCAGTGTTCACTGAAGTTTATGAACAGACATAATCATTACCAAAAATAAATGAAAATAATGTAGTCACATTAAGGGAATATTAAGATTTAAAATCATATATTCATAAAATATTACATACATAGGCTCATAGAATTCCCTTAGATATATGTAAAACCTCATTGATGAAAGAAATATTTATAAAAATGAAAACCACACATTCTGACTGAATTAAGTCAAGAAATGAATGTATTCCTACAGTAAAGCAGAATGCCCTCAAGCAGATACTTAAAATTCAGTTTGCTATTTTAACACGCCCAACTGTTTTGACAAAGAGACCCTTACAATTTAGCGGACTTTCAAAGAATAACTGGTACCAACAAAGAAAAGGACTTAAACATCCAAGTCATTCTAGACAATCATCTATTAAATTATACTGAGCTAAAATAAGAGTGAGAAACCCAATCTGACACCAAAGTCACCACTTTCCTTTATAGAAGAGTCAATATAGGATACTTTCTATAGTGAACATTACTTTTCAAACAAGGTTAAATTGATAAGACCAACCTTTCAAAAAGCCTTAGCAAATCTGGTTAACTTAGTTTAGAATAGTTATTTTCCAGAAATAAGAATTTTGGCCACTTGAATTCAGTTCAGATTCCAACAACTTAAAAGTGGTCAGACATTTCTTGAGTGGACAGTTTCCCCTGGTGAAAATAAATATTGCTATAAAACTCAGCAGTAAATAGAATCAGCCTTAACAAATCGTTTTTGTTTTAAAGATAGGAAAGAAGTAGACATTTAGCCATAGTGATGTTTCACTTCAACTTCTGAAATTCTACCTGTAGTAATTCTGCAAACAAACACATTTTCTTCTAATAACTCTACAGAGCTCATACCTCAGAAGGTGCTTGCTGTGTGCTTATATAATAGATAAGAAACAGCCTCATTTTATCTTCTGGAGTTCCTGCTACATAGGAGAAAGCATTAAAGAAAACCTTTCATAACTGTGATTATTACGTACTACAGTTAACATTTACAAGTTCATTAAAATTCAAGGTATATATAAATGTGATAAAACAAAATAATAGTTCTTGATTTAACAGGTAATAAGTACTATAATTATAATAATATACAAATATGAAAAAAGATTAGATATGAGAGTAGAGGGCTATGGTTATGGAAACATCTCTATTGTAGAATACAAACTGTCTAGAATGTTCAGATTTAGCTTTTAGATATAAGCTCCAAAGAACAGAAAGTATGTAGGTAAGGCAATGATAATTCTCAAACAGGGCACTTCTGAAATAACAAATGGTTACTATTACATAAGAACAACTGGTAATAAAAAATGGGAATGTCTGGGGAATCAGCTGTATGGTCACCCTAGGTATGGGATTATAAAATCTGCTGGCTAAATAAAATTATCTAAATAAGCCGAAAGTGATAGCCCCAAACTACAGCCCCTAAATACATGTCCTCTCTGAAGGGTCTTATATTGCTACAAAGTTTGGGAAGATCACACTTTTACATAAAATAAAAACATATTATACAGTTAAATATATTTGCCTCATACTTTAACATAAAACATAAGATTTCAAAGAAATTTCTTGTAGTGAGTGCTTGAGCTACTATTTCTATAACCCAAAGCCCAAACTGTCCAGAGAAACTCATTTATTCTCTCTTCCTTCTACAGGATGCACTTTGGTGGAAAAGTAATAAAGCACTGATTCGAACAAATAAAGCTATTCACCCTGACTCCAAAGTCCTAAAATGTAAGGACTCAACTATTATATATTACACAATAAAGCTAAGAAATGTTTTCCAAAACATGATGACTATTAAAGCTATTAATTTTTCATATGATTTGAAATCCAGATACTCAACTTTCCCTTTCTCCCTAAATATGATAAAATAAAGAACAACAGGTTCTCCCAAGTTCTCATGTTTATAAATAAATATTATATCCAGAACACCTTGAATATGAGGTTATGAGACTTGAGGTTTTGTATAAACCCTAGGAGAATGCTGATAATCTTGTTTTATTCCACCTGGCTCCTACTGTCCTTTTTTGGGTTGTGCTTCCATTGATTCTATTTTCAAGCACTTTTGTGGTGCTATTGGGATCTAACCCATTGCCCAGTTGATGATCTTGGAACTGGGAAGTGGTTTACACCTTCACTTCAGTCTCTGGAATGTTAAGGCTCAGATTTATGCACATGCAATTCACAAATGAGGAAAGGAATTCATAAACAATTTCAGAGGGGTGCTTTCCTGAGCTCCTTCCTCTCCACAAGCTCCCTGGTATTTTTCCATTTCCTTGGCCTTCCTTTCTTGTGTTCCAGCCACAAAGCGTTGGCTTTAGTTATCCTGCTCCAACCTGAATAGCATACACACAAAATGGGTCCTGAGCCTTTCATTTATGTTGGAAAACTGAGATTGGCATTCAAATTAAGAATTTTAGACCCTAAACTAGTATATAGACCCCACTATCATTACAATTAAAAGCTATAATTACATTTTCTAATTACAAATATATTTTGCATTAAGAAAATTTAACATATTTAAAATGCAAAGGGACTAATTATAGGGTTTCTTAAAAGTGAATTTCCTAGATATGTAAAATATAACTTGGTTTTAGATACTTATTTTAGGAAACACATAGCAAATCCTCAAGTGGAAAATGATTTGCCTTTTATTACCTTGGTATTCGTACTGATGGACAGAAAAATTGTATTTCTCCTTAAGCTATGCTCACATTGAAAATGCTGGACTCATCAGATGCGATACCTATGTTAACCTCACATTTACAGTACACATACCATCAGGGTCTGATATTATATCTAGAAGAGATTTATCCAGAGTAGTTTTGCTCATTATCTTTTCTTCGTATTCAAAATATATATCCAGCTTCCTTGCCTGTTTCAAAATAAACATTATAGAGAATACATTAAATAATAAAAATATACTAAGCACTTATAAATATTTATAGTCTATGATCAATTTTAAAAACAAATGTTTACTTCCTAGTAGAATTTAAAATTTCTTACTTTTGATCATGTACTTAATGTAAACAAATCAACCAAAGCAACGTATTAACTATTCTGTTTCCTACAACAGAATGAACTTTGTATGTCTTATATATATTAGAAAAAATAAAAACCACACAATTCACAATTATTTTTAGTAAATGTAACACAAATCATATTGTACTCCATGCAAATTAGTCAAGTGATCATGTTATGTGTTTGAGAGTACAAATCCACATTTTTTACCTTAACTGCCAAAAGTCAGCTTAATTTATTTTCAATGCTGTTATTTTATTTTATTTTATTTATTTTTTTAATGCTGTTATTTTAAATAAAACTTTCCTAATTCTCCTTTTTAGTACACTGAAGTTTTATATAATGGAAAAGTAGTAAAATTTTTCCAAACAGTATCTTTTTTGCTTCCTCACGAGAGCCCACCCCCTTCTTCCAGGGTGTACTTTTATTTTGTTTCTTTCGCTTTCATTTGACTGAACTTGCTTTGCTGAGCCGGTTTCTTTCTCACTGTTCACTTTTACTTTTTCAAATGAACTTTGCCACTGCTTAAAAAAAAAGCTATCTTTTCTAATTTAAAACCTTGTTGATTAAAATTATCTAAATATTAGGAGTGTTGGCAAACCTATGGCATACATGCTGCAATGGACTATTTGTCAGCATTGAAAGCTCTGAAAGTTTGCCATCGCTGCTCTAGAGTAAATAAAAGTTTTTGCATTTCTTTCTAACTTGAAGATATTTAACAATTAAAGGGAGGAGTAGAAACCATTCATGACATGAACTGGATACTTAGCAATAACAACATAAAATGCAAATATAAAACATAAATATATTATGCTATGATGACATAAATAATTATGGAGGAAGTGATGAATTTTGAAAATGATTTATGGACAAAGATGTAGCTCATTTCTGTCAAACAAATTGTACCAAGGCACACAGGAGTACAGACATTTAAATAGTGGACTAATGAGTGGATTTCACACAAGGACAACAGGAAATCAGAGTACTCCTTTTTTTTTGGTGCTGGGAATCAAACTCCTGATCCTGTGCTTGCCAGGCAGGTGCTGTGCTGCTGAGCTATATCCCCGGCCCCCTAAAGAGTACTCTTAATTCCATCCCTGCAGTGGCACTTAGGCTAGAGTTTTATAGATAAAATATTCAGATAGTATACATTGAGAAATCTCATCTCTTACCAGTCTTTTCCACCTGAATTCTACCTGCTCCAATAGGCATTTATTTTATTAATTCTGTATTTCCAGTTTGCAAATATAAGCAAATAGAATGTATACTTTAACATCCTTCCCCTTTCTGACACAAAAGGTAATATACTATACTCTTCTGCCCCTTCATTTCACTCAGTAGTATAGACAACAACAACTTTCTTGCTAATAAAACCTTGGTAAGAATATAATGAAGCAAACTGTTTCCCTTATAAAATCCCCAGCCTTCATATTCTTCAGACTTCTTGACATAAGAACTGTGATGGTTCATCTCAACTGTGTCATCTTGACTGGTGTGGGATCTCCCAAGGGCTGGTGAAGCAAACTTTTGGCTGTGTCTGGGTGAGTAAAGGAGATGTGACCTTGAGGTCTATAGTATCTGGTCCCTCACCGCTTCTTCTCTGGCACTATTCTCCTGCTGTACTTCCTGCCCACCTTGAACTAAGTATCTTTGCTCTGCCATGCCTGTCTACCATGAAGTTTCTTCCTTAGACCCAGATGATCATGGATTGAGTCCTCAGAAATCACGGGCCAAATTAAACCTTGCTTCCTTTAAGCTGTGGGCATTTGGCACTGTGTTTAGCAATGGTCAAATTTACTATCAGAAAATTTCTACCAGAGAAGGTGGATTGTTGCTGTGCCTGGATGGTTTAGAAGCCTTTGGAACTAGTTTGTAGGAGGAATTTGAAAAGGTCTGGAGATGTGGGCTAGAGAAATCTTAGAATGCTGTGAACAGAGTCTGGTGCATGATCTGGTTAGAGAGAGCTCAGCAGGTAAGAATGCTTATAGAATGCAAACAGTAAAGGCCAAGGAAAAAGGACTCCACTGGCAGTTGGACTAGAGACCATGTGTGGTGGTGCACTTAGGCACAAAACCTAAGTTTTGCCTACATCCTGGGATTTTTCCAAAGACTGAGATTAAAGGCAATGGATAAAATTTCAAGCAGCTCTATGTTCAGGATGTGACATGGGTACTGCTGGCTGCTTTTAGCCAGATTTATAGTAAAAACTAGGGGTAAAAAAGCAGAGTAGAAAAATTTGAAAAACTTAAATTTGGTGCCAAAAGGAATCATGTGTAAAGCTGGGTCCAAACAGTATGATTGCTGAAGAGATTAGCAACATTAAAAAGAAACCAAGTACTTTCTTCTTGTACAGGAAAGAAGAATGCATTGAGGGCTTCTCAAAAATCAGCAAGAGCCCACCCCTTGAAGGCTCAAGAATGCAAACGTATAAACCTTTCATTTGAGAAGAGAGGCCCTAGGACCTCTGCTCAAGAGGGCCAAGGAACTGGTTCCCAGGGTTCATTTCACTGTGCTCAGTCATCCAGGCACTCAGGGGGTGCTGCAGCCATGGTCCAAGGGGGCCTGGCCACTGCCCATGCTGCTTACAGATGTTGACATTATCCACATGAGGCTGATTTTACTGGTAAGAACTGTGGGATCAAAGGAGATTTTCATCTAGATTTCAAAGGCAAAGAGCCCTCGAGAGTGTAGTGTGTGTAGCTGTGAGATTGAAGCCAAAGGTATAGTGAAGATCCCAGGAACCTGGAACTTGTGCAGAAGAAAGCTGCAGCCCTACAATGGAGCCTAGACCAAAGGGGTGTGGGGGTCCAAGCCCTCTGGAACTCTCATCTCATCACCACATGCTCTGGACGCCAGATGCAGATAATGTTTGTTCTCCCCAGTTTTGGTCTTCCTTTAATCCTATTCCTATCTGTTCCCATTTTCTTCTCTTTTGAAATGGGAATGATTACCTGTGCCATTGTATCTTGGGATTATATAATTTGTCTTTTACTTTTATAGGGGTTCACAGCTAAGAATGTGCCTTGAGTTTCAGAAGACTAACTTGGGCTTCTTTCAGCAACAGTAGGATTGTTAAGACTTTGAGAAGGGATTATTACATTTTTGGTTAACCACAGGACAGCTGTGGATCATGTTAGGTAGCCTAAGAACTTGCTATTGTCTTTTATTTGGCAATTAAATATTTAACTCTGCAGAGGACATGTGGGTTAAGAAGCTGTGTTTGGATGTCAAGTAACAAGGGGTAGGAAATGATTAATCTTAATTCTATCAACTGGATGGGCCTGGACTCACCCAGGGGATTAGTAAAGCATACTTCTGGATGAATCTGAGCAGGTCATTAAGGCCTGGCCTTGGAGGTCTCTATCTGGTTCACTCCCATTTCCTCCTGGCACTGTTCTCATTTGCTTCCTGGCTACTATGAACTAATCATCTTTGCTCTGTTGTGTCCTTTTGCCATGATTTTCTGCCTTTCAGCTTACCATGGACACAATCCCCTGAAACCATGAGTCAAATCAGACTTCTCCACCTTTAAGTTTTGGTTATTAAGCATCATGTCCAGCAAAAGGGAAGCTGACTAATACAGGCACAATGGAACTATCTTAGCTACCGTATAAAGTTACTCTGAGTATTAAAATAGGTAAGAAGTGAAGTCCTAGGTATGACAAAGTCCTAAAAATATTTAAAATGGACAAAAGAAATATAAGAGATACTACAGGAAAAAAATAGAAATTTAACAATTAGCATAAAAAAGGACAGAGGAAGTACAGTAGTGAAAGCAGTCAAAAAAAACTCATAGAAAACTGAGATGGTATTAGGAACTATATTAACGTGAATGTTACATTAGAAATACTGTTAGCTTTATACTGAAGTCAGGAATGAGGAAAAGCAATAAAACATGACATTAAGCTTTTAGGACCTTCACAATCTGACCCAGTCAATCTTTTCTGTTCTACAATTATTTACTAGGTTCGGTTACCTCTAGCCCTATCAAGTAACTCCAATATTTTGTCAACACTAGGTGATCCTTTAATTTAGGTTATTCTCTTTGCTTTTTAATATTCCTCCTTTATCATGTGCCCAGTGAATGCTACTCATTTCCAAGGTTCACCTTCTTTGAAGTTTCTTCCTTTCCTGCCTCTCTCATCTCCTTAACTAGAACTCATTATTCCCTTATGTGGGTACCAATAGCATTTTATACAGCTCTCCATAATAAAAATGGCCACATTGTATTACTGTCCTTTGTCTGCATGTCATTTTCCTAGAATTACAAACTCCCTAGAATCTAATTAACTGCCTAACCCCCAGGGGTTTAACAGGTACTTGAGTTCACTGAATTTTGAAGCTAAGGGTGACCAAGCAGTGATTTTAAAAGCATGGAAGTAGATGAATGGATTTCTAGAGGTGAAAAATATTTTTAACTGCAGATATAAAAAAAAAAAAAAAACACAGTAAATGCCACAGTAGATTTTACTGACTGTAATTATATAAATCAGTGAAAAAATATGGTCCACCATTAGGTACACATATTTGACTTATTTTTCCTTTCTCGATATATTAACTCACTTGTATTTCCAAGCAATAATGAAAACTGAGTCCAAAAGCAACTTTATGGACAGGGTTTTATCTTTTTGAGATGCAAAAGTGTTCTACAATTAGTTTTGTTATGATTGCAACAACTGTGATTATAATAAAACCACTGAATTTTATACTTTAAATAGGTGCACTCTCTATATGACATATAAACTATATTCTCAATAAAGCTGTCACATAAAAGGGAGCTTTTCAGTACATTAATTATGAAGGACCAAAATCTAAGAGGAAAAGGATCTGAGTACAGATTGTCTAGCCTGCGTAAGTGAGCCAGTACCTATCAAGCACAAGGCACTTTACTTAAAGAGATAATTTTCAAAAATTTTAAATAGAGAACCTCAGAATGTCTTATACCAAACCTGCTCTAGAACCTTAAAAAGCAGATACAAGTGACCCATCAATCGTCTCTATAGAAAGAACAAAATTCAAAAACTACTACATGATCTCACTTAATTCTCCAAATACTACTACAAGCTAGAAATAATTAAGTCTCATTTTAAAAGATAACAAAACAGACACACAAAAAAACATAAATGTACTCAAGGTTACCAGAGTAGAAGTAGAAGTTGAGATTCAAATGCTGGTCATACTCCAAATACACTACAGATAAACAGTAGGTCAAATCATGTTTTCCTCAAGAACAATTTATTGTTTCCTTTATATATGCTTTATGGAAGAAAGTATATTTGTGGGTTAGTATATATTTGGTCATTTTGGACTCTCTACTTTTTGTTTTTTTGAGACAGGATTTCACTATGCAGTTCAGGTTGGCCTTGAACTCACTTTGTAGCCCAGGTTGGCCTTGAACTCATAGCAATCCTCTTGCCTCAGCCTCCCGACTGCTGGCACTACAAGCATGTGCCACCAGCCTGTCTATAGACAGATATAGTATCTACAACTCTTTTCTCAAATTTTTGAAATGAGGGAAAATACTGAGAAACAACTTCTATAACTCCAAAGATGGACTATTCTTTTACAACGTAAGCTCATCAGAGAGTATAATTTATGTAAGAGTAACATAGAAATCGACCTAAAAACTATACAACAAAATTACAAGGTCAAGATAGTAACTTTTGGTACCTTCAATAAATATCAATAATAAATGAGTAAAGGGGGGCTATTATTGAAAATCAAAATACAGAAAATGTACAGTGAATATAAATTCAGCCATGAATTTGTCAAGAATTCCCTTAGAAGAGCTTTCTCAGAGAATCTGATTTTCAAAATTCTAGTGTTTTTCTCCAAATGTTAGGGTTATCATCGGGCAATAGACTGTTTCCTTCACTTCTTTTAGTACGCTGCCTCAATGTTTCTATCACATTAATATCACAGATATACACAGGATATGGCAGAAACCTAGCTACAACTCATTACATTTGAAAAGTACAATAGCAGAAAGAAATACTCTCTGAAACTAGTTTTTCTTTCTTTTACCATAATGGAGAATTCCTAAGATTCATCAAAGAATTACAGGTATTATTACGAGGGCTGATCAAAAACTATAGAAATAAAAATTTATTGCAGTAAGAGACATATTGCCATTAATCCCCCTCAAAATAGTATCACTTCTTTCAAACACACCATTCTTGTCACTTTCTGAAACAGCTCTGTCTTTTTGTGAGTATCTTTATGAGGTATGACCAACAGTATGGTGAATGTGGCTGCCAAGAGACACCCGAGAGAAGGGCACACTTGTAAAAACATGCTAAGTCCTCATCCATCTTATTCACTAGATGATATTCATTAGATGATACTCCCTCTTGCCCAAACTCAAATGACCATGAAGGGTAAATGCTTTGAATTGATTCAGGACATCAAGGCAGCCATGACAGCATAACTGAAGACACTCAAGAAAGACAATTTCCAAAGGTGCTTCAGAAAGTGGCAAGAATGATGGGTTGTGTTCAAAGTAATGGGGAGGGGGTAATGCTAATGTGTCTTTTACTGCAATAATTTAAGAAATTTACACACCATACTTTGTTACTATACCTCACACATCTTTTACTTCTGAAAATCCATTATCTGGGAATATTTGCCACATGACTATCCTTTTCTTTCCTATAACTACTGAAGACTTTTCTGTTCTCTTTACTGTTCCTACAACTCTTTCCCTGTTCTAGCTACAGACCTTGCTATTCTAGAACACTTTTCCCTCCCAGCACAAGCCTCCTTTCTCAGTCCACTCTTGATGTTGCCATCAGTCAAGAGTGAGGGCAAAGTCAAGAGTGGTATTTCTAGGTCTTACCTCATTTCCAGACCCCAATTCTATCCTGTAGAACCATTTGGCAGAGAACGGAAACATGAGACAGGATTACGATTCCATCTCCTTTCTCCCATAAAAGACAGTAAATCCTTCTATGTGGCAATGTAACATTAGAAATATTCCACTTTAAATTTAGTAGGGTTTATGGGACAAAACCCTATCACATAATATCTAAGGAAAGTATACTATAAGCTGTAAGAAACTTAAGACTTTTATTTAATCAAATATATTGGTACACTGTTGATATACGTGATGATCACATTCATCACAGGGAATCTGTACCTCTACATGATATATCTTGATTCTTCTCTTTTTCCCAGTCCCTCCTTTTAACCCCTCTTCTCTTTATTTACAAAGTTTTGTTTCCATTTTTTTCCTCTCTTGTCATTTTGATTTTCCCTTTTCTCCATCTCCTCTCTCTAGCTCCACTTCCCAACTGAACATTTTATTTCACAATATTATACGTTTTGATCTGTATTTACACTTTTGTTTTCTCACAACAGAAAAACAAGGCAATATTTACACGTGTGTCTGATTTATTTAAGAGTGTGGTTGTAGAGTGCAGCCATTTACTTAGAAAGGTCCCAAGTTTATCCTTATTTATGGCTAACTAGCATGCCACTGTATAAAAAAAAATCTCTGTTACACATTCTTTGCTTGATAGACATTTGGGTTGTTTCCACGATTTAGCTATTACAAATGATGCTGCTATAAACATGGGTGTGCCTATATTACTATGGTATTTTGTTTTTCTTTTGTCTTTTTGAGACAGGGTCTCGCTATGTAGTTCAGGTTGGCCTTGAGCTCACTTTATAGCCCAGGCTGGTCTCGAACTCCCAACAATCCTCCTGCCTTTGCCTCCCGAATGCTGGGATTACAGGCATGTGCCATCACTCCTGGCAGTGTGATGCTTTTAATTGTTTTGGGAAGATACCAAGATGGGGAATAGCTGGCTTGAATGGGACCTCCAGTCCTACATTTTGAGGATCTCCACACTGATTTCCACACGTTGCACTGGTCTATACTCCCATCAACAATGGAGAGGGGTTCCTTTCTCACCACAGCCCTGCCAGCATTTGCTATTGGTTGATTTCTTGTAATAGCCATTTTTTTTCTGGAGTGAGATGGAGTCTTAGCACTGTTTCAATTTGTACCTCTTGAATGACTAATGATGTTGAACATTTTCTCATATATTTACTTGCCGTTTGTGCTTCTTCATCTGAGAAGTCTGTATTCATCTCTGATGCCTGTTTTTGGATTGGGTCTCTAATGGGGGGGGTGTCTTATTTTCCTAAGATCTTTATATAGTCTAGATATTAGTCTTTTGTCTGAGGAACAGCTGACAAGAATTTTTTTCATACTCTGTGGGTCATCTCTTCACTGTGTTGGTGGTTTCCTTTGCTGTGCAGAACTTTTACAATGAGATGCCAGTTGAGGATTCTTTGTCATATTTCCTGTGTGATTGGGGTTTTGTTCATAACGTCCTTGCCTAAACCTACATCTTCCAGAGTTTTACCTATTTTATCTTCCAGCAGATTTAGTGTTTGTTTTATATTTAGATTTCTGATCCATATTTATTTTAGTCTAGTGCATGATGAAAGAAAATGGGTCTTGTTTTGGTCTTTGGCATGTCAAAAGCCAGATTTTCCAGCACCATTTATTAAAGAGCCAGTCTTTCTTCCGTTGTGAAGGTAACTTGGTTCCGTTGTGAAGATAAGGTAGCTTAGTATGTTGGGAGTTGTTTCTGCATCTTCTAATCTGTTCCACTGAGCCTACGGTCAGTTTTTTTTTTTTTTTTGTCAGTAACATGCTGTTTTTTATCACAGTAGCTTTGTAGTATAGTTTCAAATATGGGATTGTGATGCCCCTGCCTTCCCTTCACTGCCAAGAACTGCATTTCCGATTATAGGTCTCTTCTAGTTCCAAATGAATTTTAGGATTGCTTTTTGTAATTCTGTAAGATATGCTATTGGTATTTTGATCAGGATTGCATAAATTAGTATAACAATTTTGGAAGTATGGCCATTTTTACTATGTTGGTTCTTCCAACCCAAGAAAAAAATCTCTCCATTTTCTGTTATGTTTTTTAATCTTGTTTTTCACAGTAGTATACTCTTTAATGTAAAGGTCTTTTACTTCCTTTGTTAGATTGATTCTTATGTATTTCAATTTTTTGGATGTTTACCAAATTTCTGAGTTTGTTATTTGTGTACAGAAATTATATGATTTTTGAGTGTTGACTTTATATCAAGAGACACTACTGAATTTGGTTATTAAATCTAGAAGTCTTCTGGTGGAGCTTTTGGGGAATTCTATGTAGAGTATCACGTCTGTGAATAATGATAATTTAACTTTTTCCTTTCCTATCCTTACTGCTTTTCTTTCTCTTGTCTAATTTCTCTGGATAAAGTTTTCAGAACTATATTGAATAGGAGTGGTGGTGATGGATAACCTTGTCTTATGACTGTTCCCGATTTTAGAGTGAAAGGTTTCAGTTTTTGACTATTTAGTATGATGCTGGCTGTTGGCTTGTCAGAGATAGCTTTTATTAGACTGATATAAGGACCATCTATTCCAATACTCTGTAGGGTTTTTAACATAAATGGGTGTCAGACCTTGTCAAATGCTTTTTCTGTGTTGAGGTGATCATGTTATTTTTGTCCTTGGCTGTGTTGATATGGTATATTATATTTATTGATTTGTGCATGCTGCACAATCCTTGCATCCCTGGGATGAGTCCTACTTGGTCATGGTCTATAATCTTCTTTTTGCTGGATTCTGTCCTTACATGATTTTCTCTGAGTAACTCCAATGTGACTCCTCTATTCAGCCATATTTAAAATTAGACTTTCAGAATCTAACCTCTACATATATTGAAGACTATTTATACCTTATACTTTCTTGTTCTTAACTTTTCACATGTTTAGTTTATACCATTTTTCAGGATATCACATTGGATATCACATCGTCTTGGATATCACATCGTCTAGTTAGGTAGCACTGGTAATACTGTACTATAATAGTCTATGGTTAGTGTATTATCAATAGAGAACACATGCCTTCAAACTGTTCATTATTGTATGCATGCATGGGTTTGCCAACATGAAAAACTATGCTGTACAATAACCAGTGATTCATGAAATTATATTAAGTATTTTATAATATCTACAAGTAACTGAAAATAGTTTGAAATGTTCATGTGAGTAATGAAGAAATCTTGACTAAAGTTAATAATCCTTTTATTACCTTACTTCTTTGCAGAGGTGGGACAATGCACTGTAAGTCGAGGAATCTGGCTCAGGCCTTCAAATATAATGGACTAATCAGCATTATCAGCCAGTTATCTCACTGCTCAATCTATGCCTTTTTCTCTCAGTCAAGACACTGAATTTCTACCATGCCAGGCCCAAATAAGAATTTATAAGCCTGACTTCTCTGTTATTTAAGCCCTATCAAAAGTCCACTTAAAAAACTGACAGATTATTTAATGAACCCAGAATTCTTCTACTCTAGGTACGAAAAGAACCATTAGAAAACTGTAAATTTAGACCTTCCTATACTTTGGTAATTCACAGAACTGCTCTCATTGAATTGTATTTTAATATTATGTCTTTGGCTTTCATTAAAGTTCTCATACAAAACAGCCTGTTATGGTTTGTGTCTAGATGCCCCCTCAAAGCCTCATGCAGTTTTAGATGGGACTTTTTTGGAGATGGCTGAATCCAGAGTGTGTGATTAATTCACAATGCAATGCTAGAATTAAGGGCGCTAAGTAACTAAGACAGAATTTGGTACTGAGAGTGCAATCACTGCTGTGACTGCACCTGGCCATGTGGTTTAGGCGTCTTTGGGAATGGCTTATGAGAAGAGTGTAGGAAGGTTTGGAGATGCCGGCTGAAAAAGTAGCACTAGAACACCTTAGGCTGTTCTGTATAGGAGATTCTGGTCAGAGCTCAGAAGACCAGAAGGCAGACAGAAATCCTGTTGATAAAGACCAGGCTCGGGATTTCTGCTGGGAAGGAGTGCACTGATTGTTGGACTACAGATGATGTATGTTAAGGCTTGGCAGAAAGTTTATCTGCATTTTGCTTATGTTCAGAAACTTTGCCTGAGATTGAGATTAGGGTGGCAGACTAATTAATCTGGCAGAAGAAATTCTAAGACAGGGTGGCTCATGGCAGAGCGGTGGCAGCTGTACCATGTTCCAGAACCACAGTGGCCTAGAGAGTGTGTTCCTTGGAACTAGATTCACAGTGCTCAGCAATCCAGACACTTGACCTCTTCAGCCAGAGAGAAGGAAACCTAGCTACTGCTCCAGTAGCAGCAGACTTTGGCAGCATCCATGTGGTGCTGGTTTTAGCAGCATGCAGAATGTAAGAGTTGTAGGTTCAGAAAGGCTTCCAGCCAGATTTCAGAAGAAGGCTTGGGAGGGCAGGCAGTGTGCCCCTGATAGGACAGTGTGTTGAAGCTGTGAATGTGAAGCCAAAGGTGCAGTGGAGACCCCAGAAGTTTGGAGAGGCCAGGAACATGGATCATCTGAGGAAAGCTGCAAGGAGAGAGCTGAGCAGGCCCAGGAGAGAAGCCGTGGCAACTACAACCATTGGAAGTGCTGCAGGGGCAGAGCTACCCAAGTCCTTGAGAGTTCACAACTTGCCACAGATTGCCTCGGATCCTGGACATGGAACTATAGAACTTAAATGTTTTCCCTGCTGGGTTTTGGACTTGCTTTCTTTCTATTCCTGTATATACTCCTGTATATACTCCTATTTGTAACTTTTGGAATGGAAATGTCTATCTTGTGCCACCGAATGTTGGAAATGTTTAACTTTCTTTTCATTTGTTCAAGGGCTTGCAGCTCAGAGTTCGGCTTAAATCTCAGAGGAGACTTTGGACCTGAACTTTTTAGCAATGCTGAAATTGTTAGGAGTTTGGAAACTCTTAAGAGATGGACCAAACACCTTTTGCATAAAGGAGTTACATGAATCTTTGGGAAGCCAGGGGTGGAATGTTGTCATTTGTTTCTAGATGTCCCCCCAAAGCTTTGTGCTTAGATGGCATTAATTTAGATGGGATTTTTTTTTAGAGATGGCTGAATCTACAGTGTGTGATTGATTCATGATGCAATGCTAGGATTAAAGGTGCTGGGATTAAGGGTGGGTGATTGTTGGATCATGCCACTGATTGGATTGGTACCATCCTAATCCCTGTAGACTGGATACAATATAAAGGGCAGAAAGAGCCCTGTCCGCCTGTCCCCCACCTCCCCACCCCCAGCTTGTTGCTTTCCCCCACTATGAACTGCTTCTCTGGGATGCCCCTCTGCCAAGCCACCCTGCCTTGGAGCCAGCTGGTTATGGACTGAAACCTCCACAAACTGTGAGCTAAATAAATTTTTCTCCTTTAACTTTGGGTGTCAGGTATTTTGTCTCAGCAACAAGAGAAAAGTGACTAAGACACAGCCATATGAAATCCATGAATATAAATGATATTAAATATTAGACCCTTATATCACACAGTTTATTGTAGATAATGCCCACTGTAAACAATAAATGTGACACTAAGGAACACTTTCCTTAAACTAAAAATCAGAAAATGTAAAGCCATATTTGGTAATTAGTATTATAAATATATAGAAATTGAGTTGTTATTGTCAGGGGCTATTTGTGGAAGCTCCCTTAAGTGTTTTACAATAAGAAAACAACTTTTTTTTAAAAGTATAAGTTTATCGTATATACTGACTCCGCTTACTCAAGAGCTATTTTCTTTTTTTTCTTTTTTTTTTTTCCCTTTTAGTACTGAGGATTGAACATAGAGCCTTCACACTGAGCTACATCCTTAGTCCTCTTGATTTTATAGTTTGGACAGCGTCTCATTAAGTTGTCCAGGATGGGGTTAAATTTGTGATCCTCCTGTCTCAGCCTTCCAGAGAGCTGGGATTACTGGCAAGTGCCACTACTTCTTTTATCACACTTGGAGTAGAGAACATTTCTTCGGGTTCTGATAGTAACTAATGTTATTTGGGATGAAAAGAGGTAAAACAGAGTGATAGCTTCTCCATATGGGACTTTTTAGTACAGAGTACACATTCCCTGGGTGTTGAAGAAAAGACACCAAAGTCATATGATTATTTACTTGGTATGTATAAGAGATCATTTTAAAAACAAATCAGCACAAAGTCCAAGAAGTGTTGTGATTTCCAGTATAAGACCTCAAATGTGATTGGGAGTAGCATTGATTAGAATCAGTTATAAATACTGTCAACAAAGGATTTATTATATATGTGTATATTTTAAACATTCCCTTTTAATTTAAACCTAAAATGCATAGTTGTCTGTAAATAACATGTTTTTTTTAGTACAGAAGTTTACTTGCTGAATTTAATTTAAAAAAACTTCAATGTGATACAAATAGATACTAAATGAATTTTTTCTTTCTTGCATAAAGCACACCTGCCATGAATTACCTATAATTTCTAAGTCAATGTTTCTGAGGTATAACAGAAAAATTTATACCGTGCAAAGAAATTGGAGTATTGTACAATATTTTCCAAGATTTTCAATCTTTTATAAATTTTTTATGCACAAATTAATTCAAACTATTTAAATCATCATCTTTACTGAGTCTTTTTAAGATGTGCAATTTAGTTTTATAGGCACAAATTTTCATACTTTTATAACTGACATAAATAAAATAGAGATAACCTATGGGTGAGTAAAAAGTTCAACCTATGGGAGCAGACAAGGATAACAAGGAAGTACTAGCTATGAGATGCCAGCAAATCAATAAGGTGGTCATCAGTAATGTGGCTGTCAGTAAATCAGTAATGTGGCTGTCAGCTACTACACGTCATAGGGGAAAAGGGAGCATCCATTACTTAGTGTGTTGATTAAGTGGAGAGACAGGTAAGAGAGTTTCTGTTTTGAAAGCTTATTTTCCCCTAAGGATGATAAAGCAATTAAACCACAGAAAAATTAATCCTCGTTAGAAGGAGCTCGAGTTAGAAGCTAGCTTTGCAAACAAGGGCTAAGCCTTGTTCTGAATGTAGACCTCTTCACCTTATCACATGCTGTCTTCAGATCCTGTTCAGTCCCTCTCAACTTTCTCCACAGCAAATGAAAAATGAGAAATTATTAATACTTAAATCCTACTCCACTCAGCTTCTTAACAGTATATTCTCTACAATCTATTTCTGGAAGGACCATGAAGATGTTTAACAGTTCTTCCTCTTAGGTCAGGACATTAGGGAGAAGAGCATCTGATGTTATTTCCTTTTTTAACTTACTACTCCTTTCGAGTATGCTTCTTTCCCTTTTCTTAGGTATTCAGGTATCTGGTGCTAACAAGTACTCAAGACTACAAGGGTTGGCTAAGTATAATGAAAACATGTGTCTCCAAATTAAGTCATCCCAGAAGCCATTTCCCAACAACCAGCAAATGGGAAAGTCAAATATGCATGAGAAAGGAAAGTACCACTAAGGTTTAAAAATATAGATTACCCAAAACAAATGAATGGCAACAACTCACTTTTAAATTTATTAGACCCAAGTTAACTACCAAGGCCATTAAAATCCTCAGAGGATCAGCAAATGGAAAACAGAATATTTGCCAAAGTGATAGCAAACTAGTGCTTTTGGTTTTTTAGCTATCAAAATACCAGTTGCAAAATAGCTGCCAGAATTTCTAAAGAGATTAATTTGTTCTTGCATCTTGCTTCAGAAAATCATCTAATTATCAAAAGCAGCTATAATTCTAGCATCCCTAAAGAAGAAAGGTGTTAAATTGCAATAAAAACAAGTATCAAGAGAAATGCTGAGAACTCTGCCTGAGAAGATACAGTGTTCTCACTAACAGAAAAAAAACTCATTTTTTGATTAGGTGTTTACAAAAAAGTGAAGCCGAAATGGTCAAGAAATTCTGATAAAAGAGCAAGACATTACAGAGAAGTAAATCTTTAATTATGCTAACAGTATAGCCAGAGGCGGATGGTGTAACACAAGAACGTGCGAGGAGGCCACTTGAAAGCAAAAGCTATAAAGGTGGAAAATGAATAGGCATGGAAAATCTAAGAAGACATTTTTATAATTAAAAGTAATAAGAAGTGAAAACAATAAAGTTTACGTGCTCATTTTGACAAGGGAGAAGAGGAGCCTTCAAAAGACGGTTAACGTTAAAAGAAGACTATAGAGACAGGAGGTCTTTAAGCAGAATCACTGTGGTCAAGCATGGTGGCATACTAAGTAACTATAGGCAGATGATCTCAATCAGCACAAACTGATTCTGAAAATTCACTTAAAATCATTAGTGTAAAGTGCTAAGAAATCATCACAAAGAATTTCACAACTAAAGTGTACTTTATAAAGCACCCCTTCAGCTAGACAGCTTTCAGTTCCACTTGCACTTCCAGAATTTACCATCCCTCAGACTCCTTGGTCCACTCTCTGATTAAAACACAAGTCAGACCATGTAATTAAATTCCAATGACTTGAAATCATACTTAAATTTCTATCTTTTTTGACTCCTTATTCTATTACTTCCTTCTTAATAACGCACATTAGTCTTCTAGATCTTCAAACATAATGTGTCTGTCTTAATGGCTCTGGACTTATTACTGCCTCTGCCTGGAATGGCTTGCTCTAAGTTCTTCACTAACTGGCTCTTTCTCCCAATTCTGGACTCAACTCAAACATTATCTCAACAGTGATCTCTTAACCACTCAACTCCAGAGAAGGCCTCTCAATCATTATCACCTCACATTACTCTGTTCTTGTTATTCTCACATCACTAAAGTTAATTTGTTTTCTGTTTATTTACTACACCATAAGATCTAAGAGAAGAGAAAATTTACCTGTCTTGTTTACTACAGTATCTTAAGGACTTACTATAACACATACACTTTAGGAACAATAAATAGTTATTTTAGGTCATATAACTTAGTTTGTAGCAGGCACTAAGCTTGGCATTTTCCTGATATTACAGCTATGAGAACTGAGGTCAAAGTAGAACGTAAGAATTAAACTTTTTTGTTTTTGGTACTAGGGATTGAACCCAGGGCCCTGCACTGACAGCTATATCCTTAGCCTTTTATTATTTTGAGACAGTCTCAGTAAACTGCCCAGATAGGACTTGAACTTATAATCCTCCTGCCTCAGACTCCCAACGGCTGGGATTACAAGCATGCACAATTTGCCTGGCATTGAATTTGTTTTTACTTGTCTATCTGCAAATAGTACCTTACAAAGGTGCAGTACATAACACACAGCAAGTATTCAAAAGATGTTTGTTAACTGGATCATAGGGTCCTAACTATATAATATTACAGTTTCATAGATGTAAGCTAGAACTTATATTTTATTTGTTTTAGGGCAGTACATTTTTTAACTTTCTTTTATTAGATTCATGGTCTTCATGTTTAGCCATGTAAGCAAAGCATTTTTTTTTTCCTTCAGAAGAAAATTCTCAATAAAGCTCCCTGTTGTATTTCATCTGGGTTTATATGTAATCTCTCTAATAGGTAATGATTCCATGTAAAAAGATTAAAACAGCTTTTTGACATTTTATATGGGTGGTAAGAAAGTGAAAACATTAGCAGAATCACTTATTGTTTGTACAAGTATGTTTCTATTCCTGTAAGTACATGGAAAATATCAAGTATCAATATCAAGATGTGGAACAAAGAAAGAATTAGGTTACTGGCATCATAGAAATTACACAGAATTAAGTTTCATTCTGCACAGTGTCTGTTATCTATCTTTATTGTGTCCTTTCCAATGCTACATGGCTTTTTAAATCACTAAATAAGACATATAAATCTCATCTCCATAAATCCAAGATGTCAACCACATCTTTGACAGGCAGCAATTATACTCATCTTTTTAAGCAGTTTAAAAGTATTAGATCAAATGAAAAATAGAAGTCAAGTCTTAGCATATGATCAATTTACCACTGGAATTCAGCTCCAAGTCTGCAGAATAAATGAGGTAGAATACTGAAGGATTGATATTAGCTGATATGGGATAATCATGTATAAGGTAATGAGAAAAAGAACTATGATAATATTTAGAAGCCCCAATACATTTGTTTTAAAATCACAGCCTAATGAGAGACAGTAAGGAACTCTGATGTTAATGGAGTCATTTAAAATCAGAAAGTTTAGAACTAAGTCACATAAGTGATAGTAAAGGGTATTTCAGATACTTTAGTTAGATTTCTAATTCTGCCTTACTGGTGGTGAGATATGTTTGTTACCAGTAGAAAAAAATATACAGAGATGGTATTTAGGCAGTGAAACATAACAGAAATATCACAGATTCTAACCTCTATTTATTAGTGATTTTCTTGGGCAAATCACTTATCTTTCTATATTCTTAAATTTCTTCATTTGCAAAACAAATGAACAAAACATTGCTACCTAGATAATGAACATTATAATTATGCTTCGTAACGTTACAGTGAGGGCTCAATGAGATTCTGAACATGAAAGCATCTTATAACATATAAATGCTATACAAATACAGGTTATATTACAAGGGGAAAGGTTAAATTTACCTTTATATGTTCCAAAACAGCAGTGGCAACATTTGTATGTAGATCAATAAGTCTTTTTTTTTCAAGAAGTTCTGGTAAAGAACTACAAGGACCCCAAAATTAAAAATTAATCATAAAATTTTCTAGGAAAATGATACAAACTTTAATGAAACCCACACCTGGTGTTCAGGAACCTTTGAACACTAAACAGTGATAAAGTGACAAACTATCACTGAATGTAATGTGCAGACTTGACCACATACAGCATGTATTACTTTAACAAAGGTGAAATACTTATTTTAAAATAATCTGGTTCCCAAATATCATTATTTCTACTATTTGATTTTCCACTTCTAAAGTTTAAACTAGAATCAGACTACAGAACCATGAAATCTCCCTCTTAATATCAAGTTACTGAAAACTGCTTTACCTTCAACTAGCAAAGAGTAACAATAGTAATAACTGCCCTGCTTTATCATTACTTTCCTAATGAAATTACTATCATCCCTTCTTCATCAGTATGTATTTGTGATACACACTGAGCACATTCATTGTGTGGAGTTGGTACATACGCCTCAATTGTACCTCAATTCTTTTTAAAGTACTTCCCTTTCATCTCCTTCTCTCCTCCTCTCTAGATCCCTTTCCCCCGTCGAAAGGTCTCCTTCCCTGTCTCCCATCATCTTTTATTGTGTTCTTTATTTATACTTCGGGTTTCTCATGTAAGAGAAACCATGCTGTATTTCCCCTTCTGCCATCACTTTTTCTAAATGTCCTGCTGTACCCAAGAGAGAAGTGAGGTCAGTTTGAACATGTTAAAAACACAGTGGAGTTCCTTATGTTCACAGATGTATTTACTATTATATACTATTTCTTCTTATTAAAAACATGAACCATTTTTCAACCTCCAAAGTAAACCTCATCAACATAAATACTACAAAGAGGATATACTGAACATTTACCTCACAGCTGATGTTAACTTGGCAGTATTGTCAGAAAGCATACTTATGGCTCCTTCATCTTCCCCTTCTAGTCCCTAGAGGGGGAAAAAAGTGCTAGTAATTATTTACAATTTCCAGGCCCAACCATAAAAATCAACTCATATCCCTAAGATTATTGATAAATGGTAGGATTAAGGTCACCTAAAATAACAATTCTCCTCTTGAGGAGCAAGCATATGTTTGTATGTTTTTGAACCAGGGTCTGTGTAGGTAGCCTAGGCTGACCTCAAACACAAGTTCCTCCTGCTTTAGCCTCCTGAGAGCTGGGATTACAGATGTGTGCCACCACACCCAGAAAGCATACGCATTTCTGACAGTTACAGAAAAGTTTTAGTCACCTCTAATTTAATCAAACATTGATTTAGTAAATAAGTAAGGATCAACTGGCATTTTCAGATAAAGAAGCAAGCCCAGAGATTTGTCACAGGTCACAAGGTAGTGAAGAGCATAGGTGAAATCTGAATTTGGGTCTAAATATGGTAGAACAGTATTCGAATATTTATCTCTAAAACAGTCATTCTATTTTTTCAAATCATAACTCATACTATTCTTTTATAATTTTTCGACTTCAGCATTTAGGTTTTTCTTTTTAAAGATCACTTGATTAAGTGTAACTTTGTTGTTATTAAAGCAAAAGATGGCCTCAAACTTTTATGTGAGGAAAAAAAAAAAGTGAACTTCTTTATCCCTGCAGAGCTCCTTTCTTTTCCCTGTAATTCTTAGAGAGCAAACAGAACCTTACCATAATGCTTTTAAGTCGTTTGACCTCATCTTCTTGTGCTCTATAATATTCCAGTTCTTGCTGAACCGATTCTGCAACTTCTGGGAACGGACTAAAAAAAACATTGCACAAGAGGAACTATGAGTACGACATTAAAAGACTGATTTTTGTGTGAATTATGAAATATATACAATGAAGATTATTTCAAATATAACTTACTTGGATATGAATATTTAACAGTCAGAAAACATTCAACATAAAATTACACAGACTTTAAAACACATGCTGTAATATTTATAAATCAAAATAAATTTTACTTAAGTGACATTACATTTTCCCTTCATCTATATGCTGTTACAACAACACATAAAATATTTAGGTGGCTGAAAATATTAAAGAAATCACGGTATATCAATTACCACCAAGATTAACATGCAGTGTCAAAGGGTCTATTCAATAATGGCACTTAAGAAGTGTCACCTACAAGTAATTGTGAGAAAAAGATAATGTAATTCAGTACTGTTAATATCCCTGTTGGTAAAAATAGCACTTGGCCTAGTTGTGGTGGGCTTCCTTCTCAGTATCTTCCTCCAGGCCACTGCAGTTCCTCGTATTCTGTAGCCTTCGGATATAACCGTTCGGCAATCCTGGAGCAGCTCAGGTAGGAAGTGTAACACAAGACTAAACTTGGAAAATTCTAGACGTACACATGCTGATCATAAAGTGGTTGTAAGATGAGTATTTTTCATCTAGACCGTCGATGGCAAACTTTTTAGCGCTTTCAATGGTATAAACAGCCCATGGTGGCACAGGTGCCACAGGTTTGCCATCACTGCTCTACGTAGCTTTACAGAAGGCCAGAATTCTTCTCTCATTTCAACAACAAAATAAAAACCTTCCTTTCTTAGCACTGACACTTGAAAACATCTCACTGATGGTCAGCACATTTCATCCAATGGAGATTGACAGACAAGATGGGAGTCCAGAAAGGATTTGGAGGAACACAGTCCAATTTTACCCAATAACCCTGGCACTGACTTCAACTCTAGCAGTCTCTGTTGCAGAAAGTACCACTGAGGTCTCAGCATTACACTGAATAGTCAGAAGTCCTGTTCCATCTAATTGTAATGAGGACCAGCTATCATGAGAGAGCGCTTATCCTTTCAAGGCCCTAGCTTCACCGGTAAGATTCAGTACTTGAATTCCATGACCCTCAAAATCGCCAGTATCTTTTGGTCTCACAGCCAACAAAGAATGATAATTTACTGAATGTTTACTGTCTGTCAAATAGTAAGTTAAGCATTTATCTCTATTACTTTACTCCTAACCAGTCTGTTGAGATAGGAATAGTAATATATTATATATATATTAGTAAAGACAAAGCATCTTTTTAGGGATTTGACAAAAATGAGTTCCATCTCTGTCGTGACCAACAGAACGTACATAACTGCGGCCAAATTTTTGGTCATTATCTTGTCTAATTTAAAAAAAATCTCCTGAGATCAAGACAAAAGGTACAATTATAACCTCAACCATTTTGCTGATGAGAAAGTGAAGTTCAGAGTTACGTAAAACTCTATGCAGTCTCCCAGAGCCCTTGTGCCTGTTTTTATTGCAGTACAACTTGCAGGGTACCAGTTCAATCTCTTCATAAAAACCTACTTTTCAATATTCAAAGATATTCAAAAGTTTTCATTCTTTTCATATATGAATGAAGAGTTTTTTTCTCTTAAGCTTTTCTCTATGAGGGAATGTCAATTCAGTTTGCTCTTAAGTTTTTTAGATGAGATCAGGCACATTCAAGGTGGTATAGACGTAGACTTCATAAGCTTTTAAAAATGTTTCAGATACATAATGAATACTGTGGGGATAGTGGTACATATACCTGTCAGTTCTTGATACTTCACTTCCTCTTCTCTTCTCCCCTCTTGTCTGCCCTTACCCCTTACATCCCTTTCTCATCTCCATAAAGTCTACTTGCATTTCCCATCGATCTTTCTTTTTACTTTGCTCTCTAAATATACTTTGGGTTTCTCATGTAAGAGGAATTTTCAGTGTCTGACTTTTATTTCACTTAAAATTATGGACTCAAGGGCATCCATTCTCCTACAAGTAACTCAAATTTATCTTTTCTATGGCCAAATAGTACACTATTACATATCTATATATACCACATTTTTTTATTCATTCATCTGCTCATGGGTACATAGGCTACTTCCAAGATTTAACTACTGTGAGTTGTGCTGCTATAAACAGGGGTATGCATGTAATATGATCCTTTTAGCTCTTCTGGAAAGATATCCAAAAGAGGTACAACTGGGTCATATGAATTTCTATTGGCAGTTTTCTGAGGAACCTGCATACTGATCTCAGTTTACAAATCCACCAACAAGAAAGTTTCCTTTTTTCCCTTATCATTGTCAGGATTCCTTTTCTTGACTTCTCAATAACAGCCATTGTTTCTGGAGTAAGAAGGAATCTCAATATTGTTTTGCTTTGCATTTCTCTAATAGCCACAGATGTTGAATATTTTTCATGTACCTACTGGCCATTTGTACTTCTTTTGTGAATGTCTATTCATTTCAGGCTCCCCCCTTTTGACTGGCTTTTTATTTTGGGGAAGTCTAGTTTTTTAGTTCTTTATATAGTCTAGTACTAGTCCTCTGAGAGGTAGTTGGCAAAATTTTTTCCTATTCACTCTGTTGGTTGTCTTCTTTCCTTTGGAACAGCTTTTATTTTGATATAATTCAACTTGATTGTTGGTGTTATTCCTGGTGCAACTGAGGTTCTGTTGAGTCACTGCCTATTACTGTGTTGTTAGGAGCTTTATTTTACCTCCAGCAGATTTAGTTTTTGTTTTTATATCTAGGTCTTTGATTCATTTTGATTTATTACATAGTGAGAAATATGGGTCTACATCCATTTTTTTTACATGTGGATAACCAGTTTCTCCCAGCACCATTTGTTGAGGCTTTTTTCCAGGACACATTTTTGATCCCTCTGTCAAAGGTCACATAGCTAAGTATGTCTGGGGCTGTTTCTGTAACCTCAGTTCTGTTCCAATGATTCACATATATGTCTCTGTGCCAGTACCATGCAGTTTGTATCACTACAGCTCTGTAACAAAACTTGAAATCTTGGCTTGTGATGCTTCCTGCTTTGCTATTATTGCTCAGAATTTCTTTTGCTATTCTGTCTCTCTTCTAGCTCCATATAAATTTTAGCATTTTTTTTCTAGTTCTGTAAAGAATACTGTTGGTACTTTGACTGGGGTTGGTTGAGATATCATTTTCGGTAACACAGTCATTCTGACAATATTGTTCTGTCCATCTAGGAACAGGGGATGCTTTTCCATTTTTCTGATGTCCTCTTCAATCTCTTTTGTCAGTATACTACAGTTTTCATTAGAGAGACCCCCTGGTTAATTACTTGGTATGTAATTACTTTTTGTTTTTTTTGAGACAGGGTCTTACTATGTAGCTCAGGCTGGTCTTGAACTCACAGCAAACCTCCTGCCTCAATGTACAGAATGCTGGGATTACAGGTGTGCACCACCGCTCCTGGCTTTGTAAATACTTTTTGAAGCTATTGTGAGTGGAACTGTTTTCCTGATTTTTTTTGTGGGGGCTCACTGTTGGGGTACAAGAACCCTACTTATTTTTGTGTACTGATTTTGTATCCTGTAGCTTTGCTGAATTTATTAACTCTACAAGTCTTTTGGTGGAGATTTTTGGGTCTTCTATGTAAAGGATCATGTCATCTGCAAATTAAGAATAGTTTATATTCTTCCTATCCTATTCAAATCACTGTTATATCTTTCTCTTGTCTCACTGCTTTGGTTTAAGTTTTGAGTATTATATTGAGCACAAGTGGTGAGAATGGATACCCTTGTCTTATTCCTGATTTTAGAGTAACATTTACAACTGGGTTTAGCTTTTATTTTCTCCCTACTTAGTATGATGTTGGCAGTGATAAGGCCCTTCTATACCTATTTTTTGTCAGGATTTTTGTCTTGAAGGAATGTTAGATTTTGTCAAAGGTTTTTTTCTGCGTCAATTAAGATAATCAGGGCCGGTATGGTGGCACATGCCTGTAATTCCAGCACTCAGGAGGCTGAGGTAGGAGGATCTCTGCAAGTCTGAGGTCAGCGTGGGTTACATAGTTAATGTAAGGAAAAGCTGGATCACATGGTAAGACCCTGTCTCAAAAAAAAAATGATTATGTGATTTTTGTTCCCATTTCTGTTTATGTGTTGTAGTATGTTTATTTACTTATACATATTCTATCTGTGGAATGAAGCCAACTTAGTCATGATTCATGCATGATATTTTTAATGATTTGATACATTGTTTGCCAGGATCTTGTTGAAGACTTTTACATCTATATTCATTAAGGAGACTTGCCTGCTGGTTTTTTCTTTTGTTAAGTCCTTGTCTGGGGTTTAGTATCAGGATAGCCTCCAGGAATAAATCTGGCTGTGCACCATCCCTTTCGATTTCACGGAAGAGTTTAGCGAGTATTGGTGTTGGATCTTCCCTGAAGTTCCTAGTAGAATTCTGCAGCGAATCTAGTACGTCCTGGGCTTTTTTGGGTAGGGTTGTATTACTGTTTCAATTTCATTGCCTGTTATTGGTCTACTGAGGGTTTTTTATCTTCTTATTCAGTTTTTGTAATTCACATGCAGCTAGGGATTTTTCCATTCCTTGTTAAGTTCTCCAATTAATTGGAATATAAATTTTCTAACTCATTTTTATAATCCTCTAGATTTCAGTGGTGTCAACTGTGATTTCACCTTTTTCACTTCTTATTATTTTAATATGGGCTTTTCTTTTGTTAAGCTTGGCTAAGGGGTTATAAATCTTGTTTATCCTTTCAAAGAATCAATTCTGTTATTCACAGATTCTTTGCATTAAGTCTCAATTTTGTTAATTTCTCCTCTAATCTTTCTTTGCTAGTTGTGGGTTAGATTGTTTTTCAAGGATCTCGAGATACATCACTGTATTATTTATTTGGCATCAGCCTATTCTTTTAATGTGTGCACTCACCACTATGAACTTCCTTCTTGGGACTGCTTAATTTTGTCCCATAGGTTATGGTATACAGAGCCTCCACTGTCATTTGATTCTAGGAATCTTTTGATTTCTTCTCTCATTTCTTGTGTGAGCCACTGACTGTTCAATGTGTTCTTCAATTTGCACAGTTTGCACAGTTTCTGTGGTTTCATTTGCTGCTGATTTCTGGTTTCATTCCACTATGATCTGATAGTATGCTTTAGTGTCTGTCTTTTTAGGTCCTGTGGCTTTTTTGTTTTATGAAGTTAGGTGTGCCAATGTTTGGTGCATATATATTTAAAGCTGTTATCTCTTCTTTTTGTTTTTTTCCCTTTACCAGTATATAGTGTCCATCCATCTTTGACTCTTCTGATCAGTTTTGGTTTAAAGTCTACTGTGTCTGAAAAATACTATGGCTATTCTTCCTTACTTATGGGCTCTGGCTCATGGATCCACCCTTTCATGTTCAGTCTATGTTCTTTGTGGATAAGGTGTGTCTCCTATAGGCAACATATAGTTCCATTTTGCTTTTTGATCCAATCTGCTAGTCTTTGTCTTTTAGAGAATTAAGATCATTGACAATGAGAGCCATTATTGTAAGGTATTTACTAAGTCTAGTCGTTGCAGTATCTTTCCAGTGCTGATTCCTTTATTTTTTTCCCTTTTGTTTAACTACTTTTCCAATCAGATATATATTTTCCTTACAAATCTTTGGAGCTGGTGGCATCATCTCTGTCCAAGATTCTTTGACATATTTCTATAATGCTGGGTTAGTGGTCATGTATTTCTTTATAGTGTCTTTAAAGTTTTTATTTCTCTGTCAATTCTGAAAGCTAAATGTGCACATACAGAAGTCTGGATTGACAACTGTTTCCTTTTGGGGCTTGAAACACTCTCCTCCAAGCTCTCCTGGCATTTAAGGTTTGTTCTGAGAAGTCTGTTACTTGGTAGGCTTGCGTTTGGAGGCTTTGTTTTCCCTAATAGCTTTTGGTCTTCTCTCCTTTTGTTGAATTTCTCTAAGTTTGATTACGATGTGTGATAGGTAGATTTTTTCCTGGCCATGACTATCTGGGGTTCTACATGCCTCTTGTATACTAAGTATTCAATTCCTTCCGAAGATTTAGAAATTTTTCTGCTATGATTTCAGTGAATACATTTTTTAAACCTTTTGAGTCATCTTCTAATTTTTCTTTTATCCCTATGATTCTGAGGGTTTTTTTCGAGTCATCTTGCAGCTGTTGGATCCAGACAGTATGATACCTCATCATTTTTAGGAGTTTGCTGAGTTTATGATCTATTACATCCAACTTGTCTTTGATGTCTGATACTCTATCTTCTCATTCATCAAATCTGCTATTTGTGCTTTCTATTGAGTCTTTCAATAGAAAATTTTGCTTGCTTTATTTTCACAATTTGTAATTCTTTACTAAAACAGTCATTTGTATTTTTTAATGTAAAAAATTTTAAATTTTATTAGTATATGTGTTTAATACATAATATTTATATTCCTTGTGGGAAGTTGATATATGTACATAACACACCTTAATAATGTTTAACTCAATTAGTTTCTTCCTTAAACATTTTATTAGTAAAATCCTTTATTTGTTTAAAGAAATCCTCTTTAAGCTCATTAGTTATCTCATGAATTTGCTTATGTGTTTCTTTGGTCTCTTCAAACATTTTGGCCATTTGGTTTTTGAATTTTTTGTCTGTAACTTCATCTACTTCAATGTCAATGAGATCAGCTTTTGCGGAGTTAAGACTTTTTGGAGGCATCTTGTTGCCTTGTTTTCTCATATTACTATTGTTTTTGTATTGCAGGTTGAAGATCCATTGAGGTCACTACTGTGGAGATGGCTTTAGTTAGATTCTGTCTCAAGTGTAATGGGAACATCCATTTTAAAATATACCATATCCTGTATCAATAATGTTTCCCCAGTGAATTTCAATTTCTTTTACTTCATCATTCTGTAGGAAAATGTAGACTATAGAGTTCCAAAGGAAAGAATATTACTGAAAGTAAAATAAGTTATAATAGTACCCAAGATGGCCACAATTAGAGATAGTAACTTTTCTCTTCAGGGAAAGTTAAAATTTTATAACAATATGATTTCAAAAAATAAAGCGGTGAGTATGAAAACAAAACAAACTTCAGCATATTATGCCAAATTTGTATCCTATTTGTTTTTAAACATAAAAGTTAAATGAGGCCCAAAGCAGCTATACAAAGCATATAGATAGATCTATATCTATATCTGTATTTATTTTAAATATTAGTATTTCTGTAACTGATCAATAGTATTCTTCTATTTCTCTGAGAAATATTTTGTTTCTTTCTCTAGCCATCATGACTACTAGATAACTTCTATAGCAGTTACTAATCCTATCAAGTACTCCTAACATTTAACAGATGGGATATGTTTATCTGCCAACAACAAATTACATGGCAAATCACTACAATATTTTCACTCATAATTTCTAATGTACTTTGAATAAGTCTCTGGGCTTCAGGCTTAGGTGCTCCATGTATGGATATGTAATATGAGGCTTAACATGTTCTGCAGGCTTGAACCACCAGCCATGACTGGCTCACCTGGCAGCTTGTACCACTGGTCGTACAAATGGATTTAATCACTTTTAACACTTTTTACTATGAAAATTAATAAAACGTCTACAGATGGATCGAATCTGGTTAGTTGCTTGAATGTGAGTAATTACTGTCTAAATATAAATACTGTTCATACCAATCAAAATTACAATAATCAAATTTTTTACTAAATTAAAAGAAATGCATTCATATTGGTGAATATTATCCATAATTAATTCTCTAAATTTTAACATGGAAATCTTACATGTACTTACATTGCTGGTGTGTATAATATGCATTTACAACAGTTGTACCACAAATTAGCTGTATTGCAATTTTTTATACCATTTTAATATTTTCCTTAAAGAACTATAGTATGATGACACATGGTCTGCTAAATCAATGCCTTTGTTTGCATTACTGTAATCAAAGACCCCCCGAGAAGTGTTATAAGCTGCCCACGGGACAGTCACGCATGTCCTACTGCCAGTGCAAGCTGGTGGGAATGATCGAATCCGCATTACGGAGCCACCTGAGAGGGAGAGATATGAATGACAGCCCTGCCGTGAGTATGTTAGCGAAGGCACTCAAGGAACAAAAAGGAAAAATCTCATTCCGAAGTTCTCTATCACAAAATCTTATTTAAAGAAAGGTAGAAGCCAGGTGTATGGTGCACACTCAACATTCTGAGGCAGGAGGACTGCAGGTTTGAGCCCAGCCTGGGCAATTTAGTGTAAGGCTATCTCAAAATAAAAATAAAAAAGTGCTGGAGATGTAGCTCAGTGTGAGGGGCCTGGCCTCAGCTCCAGTATCACAAGGAAAAAAAAGGAAAAGGAATGATCTTGTAAGGGCCAGTGCAGTCAGAAAGACAATCTGTGAAATTTACAAAATCTAATGGGATGAGTTTATTGAAGAGAGAGGTGGCCCCAACAAAATAAAAACTAACAAGAACCACAGGAATGAGGAAGAAAACAAGTAATAAAGATGTGTATCTATGGGCTATTTAATTATAGCTCCCACTCATTATGTGAATGAACCATCATGACCTTTTGGTATTTTTCTCAAATTCATTTGGGTTATATAGTGTCTTCATTTCACTTTAAGGGAAAAATCCTAGTGATATTTTTCTTATTTACCTTCCTTTGTGTTTCTGCCAAAATCTATCAACTGGAGTTAAATCATAAGACTTCTTGTTTTTTCTCTTTGGTCTAGCACCAGCTGGAGAGTTTTCCACTCCTGAAGATTCTTCCAAATTTACTCTGTTTAAGTGGAAATCCTATGAAAAAAAGTAATCCTGGTTTAAATAACCATTTTCTGAGTTTAAGAGCCACAACATTTTCTATATGGAAAATGATCAACATACAATTCTTCCTGCCCTTCCTAATATTTCTGGGGGAAACACAGATCTAAAATTTAAAAAGGTATTCCTCCAAGCTTTTTTATATACAAATGTACTTATCATTTTTTATAAAGTTTATCAGTTTAACGGAACTAGTAGATGTATATGATGGATCTTTTAAATATACAAAGGAAAGAAATCATGTTAAGATCCTTGTGTATTCTTTTAGAAAAATCTTCATGCATTTGATAGTTATACTGGCATAAGCATATTATCTTTTACTTTAAAGATGGATACACACACACACACACACACACACACACACACACACACAGTTTTTGTCTTTCTCGATCTGTATAGGTACAGCTACCTAATCTTGATTGTGGCCAAAGTAGGTTCACTTTTGGCCTCATCAATTTTTTTGACTAAGCTTTTTGGTATTTGGTTGTTTCCAGAAAAACAAAAACAAAAACAAAAAATATACTTTTTTTTTGAGACAGGGTCTCACTTTTATCTCAGGCTGGCTTCAAACTCACTCTGTGTCCCAGGCTGATCTCAAATTTGCACTCCTCCCACCCTGGCCTCCCAAGTGATGGGATTACAGGTGTAATCCTGTATAAATATGTAAGCCTGGCATAAATGTAATTTTTAAACTCTGGGAGAGTCTTAACATTTGGTGTTACTTTATTGATGGACTATATTTTTTAAAATATTAAAGTAGAAGCTACAATAATTATAGCACTCCCTTTCACATAAATACTAAAAGCTGGCCAGATGACTAGCTGTTAAACTTTTCCATCTCAGACTAATTTTACTCATGTGATGCTTTTTTTCTTTTGGTCTTTCTCAAAAAAATAAAAAAAAGAAGAAAAACCAAACATACAACAGGTAAATACTGAAGTATCTTTTCTCTCCTTTATTCCTCTTCTTGCATTAGAACTGTGTTTTTTCCCTGTGTTAACAGCAGTATTCAACTTTGCTCAATAGTGAGTTATAAGAAAAAACATGGCTATCAACAAGTGAGTTAAAGAATGATAAACAAGAAACTATATGGAAAAATTATTAAGCTTGACTGTGACATACTATCTTAGTTCTAGGTATTGAGGTACATTTTAAAATAATGGTATTCTAGGTCTTGACTAAATATACAGGACACAATTTAATCAGATAAAACAAGGCTAACAATACCAACTGTAGAGTATACCCTGTAACTTTCTAAATAAATCCTTTATAAGACTTGATTTTCTGCCACTTTTTTCCTTTGACATAAAAAAGGATGTGAAATATATAAATATCTAACTGCCATAATGGAGCAACATATATTCTGTTAAATTATAGAAACAATGAGGCACTCTTTTCTTCCTATATAAGTGAAGCCCATCAAAGAGAAAATTCACCAAAGAATAGCTACCTTTTATGTGTAAGGTGCTGTTCTTAGTACTTTATACTTATCATTTGATCCTTACGATAATTCTTAGAAGTGATAAAACTGCCATTTCAAAGATGAAAAAATCTGAACCACACAGAATTTATTGGTCAAGGTTATATAGAAATATGTAGCAGAACTTAGATTAAAACCCAGCCGTCTGATTTTAGGGACACTGCTTTTAAGCATTACGCTAATTCTATCACAGAAAGAACACAGCTACTTGGAATCAGATCCTTTCACTTGAAATCACTGCAATGTAGAAAATGGTGAAGACAGGCAGTTTAAAGATCAGAGTTATAATAAATGGTTAGAATGATAAAGAATACACTAGGTTATATTTCAACCTGTTGATACTGTCCTTCTAGTAGGCGCCATCATATTACATATCAAGAATATCTGTGACTTTTAAAATGTCTCTGTTTCTCATCCACATGTATCATCTACACTTTGTACAAGTCACCCATATGAAAACAAGGTAAAAAGAGCAGAACTGTGAGAAAGCACTTTATGCAATATAAACAATAAACAGATACTAAATAGTCACAACTGAGAAGAATCCTAGCTTTAAAAATTATCTAACAAGATACTGGAGAGAAACATGTTTAAATAGTTAAGCTTTATTAACTAGAATTTCTAGTGAAATACTATTTCCATGGTGATGACACAGCTCATTCAAAATAAAAGTAACTTGTTAGCAAAATTACTGTTCTAAAAATAGGAGAACATATCATTATTGAAGTACTGATGGAATACATAAAACTCAAAATGAAAAGGGAATAAAAGATGTTAAGTGCTCTGAGAAACAATATAATAGCAGTAAGAACATTTCCATTGTTTGCATAATAGCAAGGCAAATAAGGAAATGTAATTTGTCTTAAAAATTGGGAAATTAGAACACTCTGTGCTGAACTCAATCATGTGAAAGCAACTGAACGTTTATACACAAACAAAAGACAACACAATCGGTTTTAATATGGTAGAGTATAATGTGTTTCCCTGGAGACAGTCGCATTTTCCTGACTTAATACTGGACAATAGCACCTCAAATCACCAGATAAAAGCAACTCGCACTAGGAAATGCTAAAAACACTGAGAAGACTTCAGCAATCTTTTTTTTTTCTTTCACGAGTTAATGCAGATCAATAGAGCCACACATGGCTAATGTTAACAAAATTTCCTCTGGTAATAGCCGTGACACCTATTTATGCAGAAAGAAGGTTTATATTCACATATTTAGAAAGCCAAGTAAAATAAAGATAATTTTTGTTTGGCAAGAATTTAGTACCCTTTTAACTCCAAATAGTATTACAGTAATTACTGAACTAGTTGATTCAACTATCTTGTACTTTGGAGTCATAAATAAAAACCAGAGTTTTCATACTGAGGTGATAGTACCTACCCTAATGATGTCCTTTATCTTGTATTATCAAGTTACTCAACAAGAAGGAAATAGGTGCTGGGGATTTAGCTCAGAGGCACAGCACCTGCCTGGCAAGTGTGTGGTCATGAGTTTGATTCCCGGTACCGGAAAAAAAAAAAAAAAACAAGAAGAAATAGAGTACAGGAGGAAAAACATAAAACTATGGAACACAGACAAATATTTTGTAATAATGCTGGAAGTGGGCAGAACTGAATGATGTAACGAAGAGGAAAGAAAACTATCCATCAGCTGCACTATCTCCCAAAGCTGTTTCCTAGTCTGTCCTCCGTAAACTAATGTGCTTTCAATCATTTGAAGATGAATGCCTATGTTGTCTCACATGAAGTGAAGGAGAAGTCTAATCTCCTGAAAGGAGTGCAACCTTCTAGAGAAAAGCTTCACCATAAGAATTAAATAATTTGGGTCTAGGGATAACATCAGTGAAACAAATGATAAAAAGTGTGATGACACATGCGTATTTTCTCTACAGCAGACAAATACTTCTATAAATCACAATTATTTCCTTTAGACTTGAGATTTACTTTAACAGATAAGGAAAACCTGTTTCATTGCTTTTTGTCAATTATAAGACAACCTTTAAAATGTTAGATACAAGACAAATGTAGGACACACGCAAGTATCATTGTCTTAAGATCAATCAACGGACTGATCTAACAGCAATGTCTCTGCTAGTTACAATCTGATTTTTCTGAATTAAAACATTATTTGAAAATTTAGGGAAAATGATTTTCCCTGAAACTTGTTTCCCATGAGAGGAAATTGTAGACACTAATCTCCTACTTCAATGAGCATGGATAACTATAAAGCTCAATGAAAAGAGTCTGGAAGCTTTGGAAGAAGCACTAGTTGCAGACTAGAGCTTATTTGTAATCCATCACTCCACAGAGACACATACATGTTAAATACATGGGCTCCTAGCTATAGTTACATAAATCACTCTAATAACACTTCTTTCTTAAATGGCTGAAGAGACAAAGATTCATGATGGTGATGATGTGTGGAATTTAAACCATCCTACAACTTAAATCCAAGTGTTTTCTGCTTTATCTAATAGTTACATGATTTCTTTGGCTCATATAAATTAGCCTGTCAAACAAAACTCAAGTACAGTAAAGATTAAAGCATATTCTTTATAATGAAACAGCATCAGCCCTACAATGAAGCTTTTAAATTGTATGCAAAATCAACAATCACTAAACAATTTTACAGTTTCATTTTACAACTGTACATTATAACAACATGAGTTCTTTAATTCTAGGGACTGGGAAACATCATGAGATGCTGTCTTTCTTACCACTGAAAATATGTAGAAGCAAAGATATTTCAGTGGAGATAAACAGCCCTAGTATCCCAGACTGTCGTCTCTAAATACTATAAATTTGTCATGTAAAGGAAATAAAAGCTTTTGGAAAAACGGCTGGGTACAGGTCTGAAGCATCTGAAGTGATGAACCAAGAACTTTTTAGTATCTGAAGCCATCAAAAACAAAGTCAAGTAAAGAGGACACTGAATCCAACATGACAGACCAAAAAGGAGTAATCTGAGCATAAATATGAATAACTGTAATAGTCTACACATATCTCAATTCTAAAACTCCATTAGTTCACAAAGTAATAGTAAAGAAAGAACAATTTCACTGACTGTCTTTACAGATTGCTAGGGTGTTAGCACAAACTAAAACTTGGCAAAAAGAAACAAGCATTTGTTCTAAGTAGTTGATAAGGGAATTTCTGTATATAAGAAAGATGCAGATAGAATAACAGTAGTAAGGAATTGCTATTTGCCATTGTTAATACAATGAAGAGAAAACAATTGTCAACAACATCAAAACGTTTGGCAAAAATGTTTATGGAGAACTGTGTACTGGACAGACTACACTGACAATACCCCAACCCGCTGATCAATGTCATCGTTCACACTGGGACAAACTGACATTATGCCTTCTATTGCTGTATAGTAGAAACTACACAACCCTACGCTAGGTGATCTTGACAAAGAATTGACCCAAATCAAATCAAATCAAATCTTTAGATCTGTCAGTTCACTGGAAATACTGAGGACAGAGAACCACGTTCAACTGTACTATAAGGATACAATCGGTCAAGTGTAGAAACACAGGAAATTCCACAGAAAAATGACCCAATTCTTTGGACCAAAATATAGCAATAAAAAGAGCTGGGGTGGGCAGAACTGCAGACTGAGAAGTAAGAGAGATACCAACGAATACAATGTATGGGTATTATTTGGATCCTTATCTGAATAAACCAACTCCACATACGTAGCTTTGAAATGATTTGGAAATAATTAGGAACACAGAACTGGTACTGGATATTGCTAAGGAATTATTTCTAATTTTGTGGGGTGTAATAAAAATATTAACTTTTTTCTTTTTGCAGCACTGAGGATTGAACCCAGGGTCTTCACACTCATCTACAACACTAGTGCTCCCATTTTTTTCTTTGAGATAGGGTTTTGCTATGTCACTGAACTGCACAGTCTGGTCTTGAATTTGAGCACCTGCTGCCTCAGTCGCCTAGACTTCTGGGATTACAGGAGTGCAGGGTCATCCCTGATCAATTACCTTTTTAAAACAGATATGTAAAAATATTCTTTCATAAAATCAGCTAATACCAGGAAGCTGAATAGTATACATGGGAGTTCAATATAGGATTATTTAATTTTGTGTTATTTGAAATATCCCCTAAAAATTTAAAAATTTTTTGAAGTGCAAACCGTAATTGTTTTTGCCATTGTGATTGTGAAATGGTTTCATCATACTAAATATTTGAATCACTATGATGTAAGAACTTCCCCCTGGAGATCTAGATTGGACAAGGAACAAGAGATACTGTAAATAAATACTTCATACAACTGAAGTTTGAGGGTTGGTTGGCTTAGACTAAGCAGCACCACCTCACCTTCTTCAGAGCTGCAGGTGTTCTATAAGCATCAGCAATGCCTGGGATGCTTGCCCACTCATTAAAACAAGCGTTTCTTTTATTCTAGGAATCATTAGCTGGAAACCCTGCCACAGATACATTCCTGGCAACATGCAATATGCAAACATTTTCTGTCAGTCTTTATGTGATAATTTCAACTGACAAGCCATTCATTCAGTCTTTAAACCAGTGTAAGAAAAGTGGATGTTGAAGTCAGGTGTGGTGGTACGTACCTCTAATTCTAGCATTCTGGGAGGCTGTGGTAGAGGGTTGCAAGAGTGAGGGGAAACTGACCAAATTAGCAACTAAGTAAGACCTTGTCTCAAAATAAACAATAGAAACAACAAAACAATAGAAAAGGTAGAGGGGCTTAGTGCAAAGGCCCTTAGTGCAAAGGGTCTAATCCTCAGTACTGGAGAAAAAATACAATATATACATATTATGTATCACTTCCTGTTGTACTCTTGTATGTGTGTTACTGGAGCTTGAGTTTAGGACCTCTGCACTGAGGTACATCCCTAGTCCTTTTTATTTCTCTATTTGAGACAGAATCTCTCCGAGTTGCCTAGACGGGGCTCAAACTTGTGATCCTCCTACCCCAGTCTCCCAAGTGACTGGGATTTTCTGCTGTATTCCTGAGTGGCAAAAAAACATGCTGTATGGAAGTGCCTACATATCTGTATAAATTCTATTTCACTATTTCAAATAAGAGTTAACAATAGAGGGCTAAAGATATAAAGAGATTCTAAGATTTTAAAAAAGAAAAAGTACAAAAGAAGATACCCTTTGATTGAGGACAAGCATCTTTGCAGTTGAACAATCAAATCTACCCCTTCCACAACCTAGATAAAATAAAAAGAAATAATGACTAATTATTAATTTTGGATCTTACATCCCAATAAAAGGAAACAGGCATTGCCAAGTTTTTCATCAGAAGAGTGTATTTTCCAGTATAAATAATCTTTCTGACATACAAGGATGCTGTCTGAATTTTCATAGTTGTTTCCAAGGTTGAATATATACAAATAATTACCAATGCTCCAGATTTTCAAAGATATTTGATATAAAAAGCAAGCTGCAATGCTACTTAACAACTCCTTTCTAAACTTTTACTCCACCTTGTGGAGGCAAAGGGTAAAAGTTTTAAAGGTCTGAAGAAACTTCAACAGTATGTTTTAAAATCAACAAACATGGCACAGTTATATAATCTATAACATCTCAGTTGGAGCTTATTTGTATCTAGAAACTGCATTACAATTAATTAATAGAATTAGATCACTGTAAATTGTGCAGTATAATGAGCCTCTTCAAAGATGGCCAACTTTTTATTATGTAAAAATTAAAACAAAAGCAACTCTACCGTTTCCTTTTACCATCTTTTATTTGTAAAAGGATATTTTGACTCCAAAGAGTAGGAAATAAAAATTATGGCCAGTATAAAACTTATCTCATGCTTACTATCATTATTTTCATTTCATGCTGGAACATTAAGGCCCAGCATTTAGGACTACTGTTAGACTTAGTTTTGGGGAATGTCTAAGTGATGCACCACGATTTTCCTCTCTCAGAAGAAGGACTCAACATATCCCCTTATACTGAAACTGCCTCTACGTGTGTCTTATCTCCTACACTGTACTGTACTCTCAGCACCTGGAATTTTAATCTCCTCCACCCAGAGGAGTTAGAACCGGCCAGGAAACATCAAGTTCAGGAATTACAAAGTACCCCTAGGTATCTCTGTGCTCCAGATACCCTCCACACTGCCACTGGCAAGGAAGACCAGGTAGTAGCTCGTCTGTTTGTTCTCAGAAGACCCTCACCCCAGGCTGCCACCCAAGAGTCAGTCCAAGTATGACTTGAGACTCTCCAGTCTAAATCATTGGTCCACTAATCCCTGCACGACTCCTTTCCTCCTGCTCCTCCCACGTGCTCTCTCCCATTCTTGGTCAACATTTGAAATCCTTCTCTAATAACATCTGACTCATACTTAGTAGCAAAACCTCCCACTTCGAACAGCCCCTCTAAACTTCTCCTGTACTTTTGGGCTGTAGCTGAACTCCAAATGGCTATCCTCTGCAATCTTCTGAGGTAACTGTTAAGTGTTTTTCTTTTTTCCTCTGGCTGCACTGGATCAAACCCAGGACTCAGGACCTTTGCACTGAGGTACATCCCCAGCCTCTCTGATTTTTTTGAGACAGAATCTCTCTGAGTTGCCCAGCCTGCCTCAAACTTATGATCCTCCCGCTTCAGTTTCATGAGTGACTGGCGTTTTCCATTTTACACCTGAGTGGCAAAAAAACATGCTTTACCAAAGTGCCTATTAGTATACACCGTTTCATTGTTTCAAGCAAGAGTCAGTAGCAGAAGGCAACATCCTCTTTTTTTTTTTTAAATTTTGAGACAGGGGCTTGCTGAATAGCCCAAGCTGGGCTAAAACTTGCAGTCCTTCTCCTTCAGCCTTCCAGCGTGTCAGTATTACAGGAATGCACCACCACACCTGACAACAATTTGTTCTCACCTCTCACACGGCATATCAGTGGGCCTGGGGCTGAGATTGTTGCTACTCCAACATCCTTATTTGCCCTCTTTCCTAGAACAACTTTAGTTCTGAAACTCGCATCACCAGCCTGTAGCAGTGGTCTCTATCTGGGCAACACTGCCCCTTCCTATTCCCCTTCCGTGGGGCTTATCTGACAATGTGTAAAAACATTCCGGTCATCACAACTGAGGGAATGCTACTGGTACTATTATGTAGGATGGAGGACAGGGACAGTAAACCTCCTACAACGTACAGTACCCGCCCCCCCATGATCTGGTCTGAAAACATGAATGCCGAGATTGAGGAACACTGCTCTACATTACTCATGGCCGCCTGCAGGACACTCATACCTTCTGCATTAATTGTCTTCATTCCAACTGGTAAACAGGCAGTAATTTCCCTCACTTAAAAAAAAAGTATTTTCTGAACTCATTTTTCCTTTAGGCAATCATTTTCTTTGCTTTCCTCCACAGAAAAACACTTTCACAGTTTTTTATTTTTGTTTATTTCTCGAGACAAGATCTTGCTATGTAGTTCAGGTTGGCCTTAAGCGAGCTATACAGCCCAGGGTGGCCTCAAACTCATAGTAATCCTGCTTTAGTTTTCAGAGTGCTGGCATATGCACCACACACTTTTATGGTTTTAAAATGCTTCTCTATTCACTCTTAAAACCATTTCAACATTTTAGCCCAACTATGTGGAAATTGCTTTTGTTCAAGTTACTAATGACCTTGATATGGGCACACAGATGGGTGACTTCTCAGTCATCAGTTATCCCTGCCTTCTCTTTGAAATATTTAATTCATAATCGATATATAATTCATTAGCTTCCAAAAACTACCCAGATAAGAGTTCTCTCATTTTACTGGCTTCTCCTTCCTATACTGCTGATTCCTACTTATAAAGTTGCCTTTTAAATGCAGAAGGGCCTCAAAGTTCAGTTCTTGGTCCTCTACTTTTTTCTATCTATATTCATTCTCCAGGTGATCTCTTCTTGTCTCTTGGCTTTAAATACCATCCACAATTACCCCTACATTTATTTCTCTAGATCAGATTTTTCTCCTGAACTCCAAACTCACGTCTACCTACTCAGCAAGTATACTTGGGTATCTTAATAGTCTTTCCACATTCAACATGTCCAAAACTAGACCACTGATCCCCCACATACCACGCTGCTCCTTTCCAAATCTTTTCCATCCCAATAAACAGCATCCTTTCATCTGCACAGGACAAAATTTTGGGAGTCTTCCTTGATACTTCTTTAGATCCCACATCCAACTCACCAACGAACCTTATAATCTTAAATTCAATAGACAATTACAGCCTTCATCATTTCACTCTTGTTGAAAGCCATTATCATCTTTTTAAGGTAATTCCAAAAGCCCTTAATTGATCTCCTTACTTTTCCTATGGCCTCATGGGCTCTATTTTTAACAGCAGCTAGAGTGAGTGCTCAAATGTATATGAGATTGTCCCTCTTTCACTCAAAATGGCAATGTGGTTCCTCATTTCTCTCAAATTAAAAGTCAGTGTCTTTACACTGTCCTACACTATACTGCTTCTGTGTCTTATTTAATCTTACCTCTGGCTACCCTACTCCTCTCTTCACTGTGGCTACCTGACGCTTTGCCATTTTAGAAGGCTGGTACCCTTCTAGAATGTTCTTTTCCCAGATAGCTATACCATTCCCTACCTTATCTCCTTTAGATCTTTTCTCAGGTATAATTTTATCTGTTAGGGCTTTCTTATTTAAAAGTTTCACCATTAATTACTTTATATCCTTTAGGGTACTTGCCTCTCTCTCCTACTAGAATGTAAGCTCCAAAAAGGTGGGAGTATTTTTGTCTAATTCAGCGATGGTGAACCCTTTAGAGATGAGTGACCAAACTGTAATGCAAAACCCACTTACTTATTGCAAAGTGCCAACACTGCATACTGAGATTTTAGTTTAGAAAGAAAACAACTGTTATCTGATGTTCAGCTGCTGGGGTGACTTGGAGTACATGCCAACAGAAAGGGCTGTGCATGCCTGCTGCAGCATATGCGCCAGAGATTTGCCACCACTGGTCTAGAATGTTTGCTAAAGAGTAGGTACTCACTAGATAAATTCAGTCTTACCAATGTCTTATTTAACCTCCTATAACCAGCTTCCATGTGTAAACTGCTCAATTACTCAGGGTTTAATTCAGTAGTTCCTCTGATTCTTCTTGTCCTCTCTACTGAAATTATGATTTTCTTGACAGTCTTCCTAGCCTCATGGCATAGGACTTTAGGATGGAGAAATGGAACTGCCAATGTCCATTGGTAATTCTAAATCTGACTTAAGTAAATACCTTAGAGTTAATATCTAGGTTTGAAATAAATGAACCATTAGCTATTAAAATAAATTATCTATTTCATTTCTTTATTTTTAATTTTTTGTGTGTGGGGATGCTAGGAATTAAAACCAGGGCCTCAGATATGGTTTTAAGCATTAGCAGCTGCTATACCACTAAGCTATTAGGCTCTGCATTTTGTGTGTGTGTTACTGGGGATTGCACCCAGGGCTTTTGCCCTCTACTTCCTTTTGAGACAGCATCTTGCTAAGTCACTAAACTGATCAGGCTGAGCCTGAACTTGTGATCCTCCTGCCTCATCCTCCAGAATGCTGGGTTTATAGGAGAGTTCCACCACATACAGCTTCCATTTCCTTTTTATATGACATTCCAGGCAATCTCCATAATAATAATACTATTATATACCACAATCCCTAGAAGCCTGGGCTAGGAGTTAGTAAACTAGAATGACTGCCTTAGAACCAATGATCGGGGTTCAAATTCTTTCATCTGTATGTCTTAATTTTCCTATCTCACATGGAGATCATTCTGCTATCACATACTGATTTGATAGAAATTTCCCGTGTATATATTGTCTTTCCACAGCCTTTGAAGGTTGGGGCTATTTATCTTTGCCTCTCACATACTAAACAGATTATTTAGCTGATGAATGTATGTAAATATAAATTTTGTGCTTTATGCATGAAATTAGACATTAAGAATTATTTTAGAAAATTTACAATGTAACATAAAAAAATAATGCTTATTTTTACCATGAGGTTTAAAGTGATTCCCAGAGCAAAACGAGCAAATGCATCTTTTCACACCAGGGAGAAAATACACACATGCACACAATCACAATCTGCCAAAAAATCTATACACACTTCAGGAAAAGAAAAATAGTATGATATTTTTTCAACAGATGGTGTTACCCTTGTATGGAGGACATTAGAGGATATCATATATTGCAGAAAATCCACTACATGCTGGTCGTTAGAGAAGAAATTGAAAACGTATGTGCAGCAATCTCAATGACCAAGGTTGCCTAAGCAGCAGTGCACCATACTAATAAATGTCTGGAAGCTAATGGCCACCACACTTTGAGCACCTCTTATAATTGTACAGGCTAAAGGTAACTTGTATTAATCTCATGATGTATCAATAAGTTTAGTATTAAAATATTTATATGAAGTTTTCTTTTCCCGAAGTGTGTACACATTTTTTGGTGGAGGTTGTATATGCACACACACCTGCACTTTCTTCCCGCTTCTTCAGTATAAAAATTTAAAAAGGTATGCTTGTTCATTTTCCTTCATCATTTTCCCCTCATTACTGTAAAAAATACCACCAATATATGCTATAATTTACAGATCATAAATTTGGAACTTTAAACTTCGATGCTTCACTATATTCCAGCATCCACAACACTAATTTTTACTCATATTTTTCAGCTTCATCCTTGTTTCTATAACATGATGTTAATTTAAAGCCACCACTGAATGTTACCAGACTTTGGCAGTAAATACTGTATGATTCCTCTTACCAGGACATCATGCACCAGTGCTTGATATGTCCAGGTATGGTGTAAAGGAGTCGCCAAATCTACGTTTCTGTCCACGAGGACTAATAAAGGCCTTTGGAAGCTGTAAATATATTAAAAAATTTTTTTATAGCAATGTATACACTTAAAATTTCCTAATCCTCTGTACACAGTAATTAGCATTTTGATATAAAGAGAATGTTAACACTGAACACCTATAATACTTTATATTTCTTTTTAATATGGTCAGTCAATTATGCAAATAGACTGGACTCCTTAAGCTGCAGATACCTAAGGCCATACTACCCCGAACAAGCGTGATCTCGGATTATATACCTTAGAACCTATAAATAATACTACATTGTACATCTTACTCAGGGAAGTTTCTTAAAGGAAAAAAAATTAACATAAATACATTTACAGAATAACTTTTGTAGTTAAAATCAGTTGTTGCTAAGATATATATTTCGTATTTTTCAAAAAAGGCCAGAAAGAATTTTTACTATCAGATTCAGGAAAAATTATTTAAAAGACTACAATCTCATAAATTTACACAAATGTTTGATAGTTTCATAAATTACAAATTATAATTTTTATAAACACAAATTGTAAAAAGTAAACTCTAGAGCAGTGGTGGCGAACATATGGCACATGTGCACAGCAGGCTGTCTATATCATTGCAAGCCCTAAAAGGTTCGCCATCACTGCTGTAGAGCCTCAAGAAACCTTATTCTATTAGAATACACAAAGGAAAACATTATGTCCCAATGGTATTGAATTATATAACTATTCACTTAACAGAAAGGTATGTGACACTTTATAAACTTTAACTCCATTAATACACTTAGACGTAAAAGACTATTACTTGAAGCAAACTGAGGTACAAAGTTATGCAGTTACTATGTGTCTACAGAAATTTTAGGGATTTTCTTTAAAGGTATTATTGTTACTAGAAGCACACTCCAGTTACAGTAAGACCATGCCACTTTTCAATAACCACTACTATTTAATTATAGAAACTGTATATTTTTTCCTGCAATAGATCTCTGACCATTTAATAACTCAGTACAACTTTCTGGGTATCTGTACTCACTCTGGGCTAAAAACTCAGAGTGGCACCCTTACCACTTACTATCATTTATTCCACAGTGAGGAGGAAGGGAAGGGATGATGGCTTACAGCAGGATTTCTTAGCTTTGGTACTACTGACATTAGGGGGTAGAAAACTCCTTGTTATGGGGTTTGTTCTGCACCTTGTAGGAACTTTAACCTTGGAAGGTGCCACTAAGCACCTACAACAGCCCTCACTAAATTTTATTAGCATCTGCCCAGATGCGACAAGCACATATACCTCCAGACACTATCAAGTATCAACAGGAGACAAAACATCCTTGGTTGAGATTCACTAGCTTATGGTTGTATTTAGCACAACAGTCCATGAAACTGCTGATTAAAATAATTCAGAAATGCATCCAACAAATTAATAGGACAAGTGTACTGTGATGAGAACAATTTAATAATTATCCAAATAAAATAGTGCCTTTACATTGGTTTCCAAGGTTGATACTAAAGTAGTATGAGAAGGAAATTATTAAGTAAGTTATGACACAGTGTTTGCATCTGCTCTGCTTAAGTTAGACAAACAGTCTGAAGAATACTTAAGACCAGCAATGAAATTGAAGAGCAGTTTAAAATAATGGAAGAGCTTAGGTAACTGAAAGTTTGAAACACACTGTTAGTGTGAATTACAAGTTATAATAGCACATAAGGCTATAGGAGGGATCAAAATTGATTTGAAATGAGGTACAAGATGTAATAAAATATTTTTAAAAATTATTATAGTAAAAGACGCATTGCCATTAAGCTCCTTCAAAATATTCCATTTTTTTGACTACACTTATCCCATCATTCTTGCTACTTTCTGAAGCAGTTCTGGAAGTCCTTTTTCATGAGTGTTTTTAATTGCACTGTTGTGGGTGCCTTGATGTCCTGAATAAACTCAAAACTTTTACCTTTCATGGTTATTATGAAAAGCCTAAATGGCACAGTGACTGATTTGCAAATAAGGTTGATGAGGACACACCTGCCTTTCCGATGGATGTCACTCAACAGCAGCTTTCACTGTATTTTTTATCATGTTATAAAGACACTGACAAAAGACGACTTTCAGAATTGCTTCAGAAAATAGCAAGAACAATGAGTTAAGTGTACCTTTCATGGTATACATTTTTTAAATTCAAACACTTCCTGTATACTTTGGTCATCCCTTGTATATGGACAGTTATGAAATTTTTATTACTAGAGGGCTATTATTTCCCCAGGCATCATGTTTTTTCTTCCTACAGGCTTTATTTATTAATTCATGTAAGCTGGGGGTAAGAATGAATTTTCTAAAATCCTCTCTCTGCTTAACAATTCTCAGCCATTAAAGTGGGTTTAATTTCAATACTGCCCATTATCATTACTAATGAAAAATGTACTATAATGTACAGGCTTTTTTTAGTATTCCTGTTCAAAAAAATTGGCCAGTTAAAGATTTTGATATTACCTACCCATGCTAGAAATGGCAGCAACGAAAGAAATGCTTTGCAAAATTATTAGTATTTAAGTGTAAAATTGGAAACTTAATAATAAAAATAGAAACAATACAAGTTTTTCCATTGTTTTTAATACAAAAGAGGTTTAATAATAACTAAAAAAATGGCTTCTGATCTTCAAATGCATATAAACAGAAAACTTTCTCTTCTAGTGATAAAATGTAACATTCTACCAAAATGAAATAAGTTCAATTCATTCAATGATTATTTCATTTGTATTTTAAGAACCATTTGAGTCAAAACCTTGAACCTGATGACCTGATTTAAAATAAGAAACAAACTGCTACTATAAGAGTATTCCATTATACAAGGAAAACAACAATAAAAACTACACGTTTTATTTTCAAGTTTTTTAAGTACATTAACATAATACCTGAACTGGCCAGCTCCCAGTGTGTCACCTGTAAAAAGACTATTTCTTGCATCTCTTAGATTTTCCCGAAGTTTCTTATCTAGTTTCTGAAAAATCAAATTTTAGATTAACTCATAATACTTTATGTAGGGTAATATGTTGTATTTTTCTTCTATAACCAAGAAGGCTGGGATGTCTTTAAAAACTAGCAATTCTAAAATTTGAACATTTCAGCATAACTCAGAACCATCATAACTTGCACTTGAAAAAGACCAGTGTCTTCTCTGTTGTGTGGGGTCTGATTTTACTACCACGCATGGTTCTTTTTTAAGACAGGGTCCACTATGTGGCCCAGGCTGCCCTTGATCTTGTATCCCTCTTTTCTTAGCTGAGGGGCTGGGATGACAGGTATGTGCCACTGCCCCAGCTAATAAGCACTTTCCATTGGCTAATTTTACTGTAGGCACAGGAACCAACTTGCAGTAATGACCCATCCTCTCTCTTTAAGCATGATTCTTATAAACAGATGCCTGTTTATATGGAAAAAATGTTGATGTGAGTGACTGGGAGTAAAAAAGAGTACAGGGTATGATAATCTCCAGAATGGAAATGGGAGTACGCGAAGAAAATCAGATTTCCTGTAGTAACTCAGTCAAGCTAATAAAGTTTCAAAATGTCAATGATTTTCTAGTCTTTCCACACCACTTACCCTTTTTCCTTTCCAGTATTTAGTTTCTCTTTAATTTCTTAATCATGACCAAAAATTTGTGAATGTTCAATTTATACTGAACATTTTACTCCAATGGAGTGGGGCATTTTTAAAATGCACTTCACCCAATTTAAAACTGGTTGTTTAACACTACACACTTGCTAAATGAAACTGAATACAGATTGGGGAGGAAATGAGTATAATAAGGTAAACACATAATACAGATTTTAGCAAAAAAAGAAATTGGTCGGAATGATTACTTTCTATCTTCAGCAGAATCCCAATGTAATAAAATATTTGCCTCTGGTACTCAATATATAACTCACAGTAATCAGCTGCTTAATATTAGAAAAAACGAGATACTTCTGAGAAAACACATTATTGTTTATGGTCAAGTGATAGTTGCATGAACTCACCACTGCCACCATTTCTGCTGCAGTTCCTCTTGAACATCTGATGATAGGAACAGCACCTATTTTAAGAATAAAATATTGGCTTTTTATTAAAATGAGTATTTATAACATACATCAGCATCAAAAAATAAATAGAATAGGTATATACAGTTTCAGGCCAAAGAGTCAGTTTAAGCATGGTTTAGTCTTAGGTTAAGCATGGTTAAGCATGGTTTAGTCTTTACAAGACTAAAGCAAGGTTTCAAAAATGAACACTCTCATTACTAAAGAAAACAGAAGAGACTTTCTATGGAGCTGATCGGTGTAATACTGACTTAACCACTATTTTGACCTCTTCTAAGCAGTTTCAAAAAGTAACAACATTTACAAAGAATTCACTTTAATTTGACTCAAAATAAGAATGAAAGAGTTCAGCTAATTTAGTAGTTTAGATTGCTATTTTTTATTTTACAAATTAATAATAAAATATCTTAATCTTTAAAAAAATACTAATTTAAAAAATAGAAAATTTCTTCATGTAACATCAAGTGCTCCTAAAACTTGGCTGCAATTTGTTATCAAATCAACTCACTGACCCTCTTAATTTCTCTCTTCTTTTATTACTGCAAGAAATTTACCAAAGGGCAAAATCCTAAAGTAATATGTAAAATTCAAATGCGCTGAAAGATGTTATTAAACAAACTTGAGGACTCCATAATCATGTGCTGAAACTGCTGCATTTCAGATTTAATAGCAAAACACACTATCAACTGGAAAGGAAAAAATGTGGATTAGCAAATTTTTAAAAATTATCTTTTCTTCTGATGGCCTAGGTTGGTGACGGCAAGCCTTTTAGAGCTTTCAATGATATAAACAGCCTCTGTGGCACGCATGCCATAGGTTGGCCACCAAAAAAAATTTAACATTAGAAATGCAAAAAGTTAACTCTGGATTATAGATTCTCCAAAACAATTCACATTAAGAGTTTGAAAAAAATCACTTTTCCTACTCTCTACATAATAAAGGTGGTTGTAAAGTTTCAGTGGTCATTATAAATGTCTTCCTCAATCTACTCTTATTCTGAAACCGTATCATGTATTCCCAAGCAAAAATAATGTGCATATTCATAATAACCCTAGCAATAGGTAATTATACAGGATGGCAAAACGGAATGATGATTATGTCTGTTTAATGAATATAAGTTATATACATGTGTTTTTTTAAAAAACCAAAATCCAATCCATTTGAGAGCCCTGAGCTCAGGCAGAAATTAGAGATAAAACTCTTGAAAGAAATGAATCAAACAAGGTGAGACACATTTAATAAGCTTGTCTTCTGAAGACGCTTTCTACTTTCCATGACACAGGAGGAAGAATAAGCAGAAAACAGGAGACTTACTGAAGTGAAAAATAAAAGATCTGTGTTCAGAGATGGAAGTTAAATCTCTGAGAGAAGGGTGCCCCAAACTTTGCATACAAATTTATAAACTTTGTATACAAATCCTAGGAAGAGCATATCTCTTCTTTAATTTTCTCATTTATGAAATGTACAGAGTTTATCACTCTACTGTAAGGATCATTTTAATGAAAAGTTTTAAGTGCCTATAAAGTTAAAACTGCAATCAGGCTTATAAACAGATCTATTAGTAATGGGAAGCATAAAGTCATATATTAAATACAATATAGCTATAAGCAATTTTAAATGATCCAAGGAAATGTTTAAAATTTTTAGAATATAGGTAGATTAGCATTATATATAAATTTAGTGATTTCTGCAGGCTTTGGAATTTGCTTCAATAATTACCAGGCACATATCTTTCTACTTAAAAGGACGTTTGAAATATTTTACAACAAAATATTTTTAAAAAGCTAGCAGGCACATAGGCAAAAACATCATCAAACCATTTAAGACATCCAAGGAAACAACTCAAAAAACTGCTGGATGCTAACTCAGGCTTAACCACACCAAGGTATCAGAATTAGGTTTTAAAAAACAGAAAGTGTATACTTTGCGCCAACTCTGGAGAGCTGCTCAAGATTCAAACAGGTAAAAGGACCACATTTCAGTGTTACAGATTAAAAGTCGTCATTTATTGTGAAGAACTAGCCAGGAAGATTTGAAAACTTACCCAGTGTAACAAAAAAGCAGAATAGGCTGTCAACAATAGTGTCCATAACTGTTTCCATTTCTGTGTCTGTGATATCTGGTCTATTAATGGCTAAAATGAGAGGTAAAGGAAAAAAATAATGATCAAAATTTATCTTTTTTATCTTTATTAAACACTTAAGTTACTAATTAATATGCAGTTAGATGACATAATACTCAAATGAAATTGTTAGTATAAGCTTATATGTGTGGTTAAACATTAAAAAAACTTTACAAATAAAAACCACATATACCAAACTATCTCAATATTAGAAGAATGGTAAAAGAAAAACAAAAAACTCTCACTATATAAACTATCTAAATTTTTTGCCAGAGCCTAGGAAAATGAATATTATAATCCATAATTTTATTCATAAACACTAGATGGCTTCAAGAAACTACTGATCCTATTAACCAACAATGCCAAAAAAGATAATGTAAATCAATTATGGCACAACCAGTATCACGTATCATTTTCTTTGTATTATAAAGCTACATGAAATTCTTTTCTAATTTGTAAGACCGTACATAAGTAGTTCCCACACATTAGTAGATGTAAGAATTACTCTGGAATACAGGGGAAGGAAAAACAAAGCTATTTCTGGAGACTTTTAAAGATTCTTCGTCCTTTCTTGCAGGGATTCAATTCAATAGATCTGAGATAATTCTAAGAAACATGCAGTTGTGACAAGTCCATCCAGAGGTTTCTAACCCAAACAATCCCTACTGTTTAAGAAACACAGCTGTGAAGAATATCCTCAAGAGTCAAAGACTGATTTACTGTTTTCTCTCTCACAATATGCAGGGTCAGTATCTGACACAGTAAATGCTTGTTAACCATATGTGGAAAGACTGATCTAAAATTTTACCTACACAGTAGTTTTAATTTGCAAACACCCTGAATACAAAAAAAAAAATGTAAAACTTAATGTAACTTGCGATTAGCAAGACAGGAAAGCAGAATCTAATTTGATATATCTAAATATTTAAAGAAAGTGTGGTCTACCAGAACATAAAACTAACAAAGAGTTCAATCAGGCAAAAAAATCCAGATGAAGGAAATGTGCTGTTCGTAAGGTGTTCCAATTGTCATCTATCCAAATCAGATGACACAAATGGCAAAGGATACAATGTGAATTACTTGATTTCAGAGAACATGAAATCTGTCAATGATCTGGCACAGGTACAACCTACAAAGAAGCACTTAGCCCTTCAGTGCTAAATTTAGCTCCATCCCTGTGAATAATAACCTTAACCATCACAACCTGTCCATTAGTGTCTTCAACACAACTTGAGACAACAAGCTGCTCTGTCTGAGATAACAGTCTCAGTTTGACTAGTTCCCTTTACTGGGTAGGTCACAAATCCATAAAAAGCTCAGAATTAAAAAGATAGGGAATGGAAATCAAATCATGGTATTAACATATCTAAGTTTTTTTGGTTAAAGCACTTACATTGCTTGACATAATTTGGCGTATGATTACACAGTGGTTAAGGATACTATTACTGGAGTGTACATGCACTATTTTCATGCACTATAATCTGGCTGTGCCATTTCCTGATCCAAAAGCAGGGTGCTTGTTTTTTTAACAGCTATGCCTCCTCATTTTTCCATGCTGGAAATTGGAAATAACAATACCTACTTCACAAACGTATTCTGATGTGCAAGAGAGCTTATATAGTAAAATGCTTAGAACAACTTATTGCCAAAAGCAAGCAATTACGACTATTATTACTATCTGGGTAACTAGCCATGTGACTAAAATTAGTAATTAAGTTCAGATTTGTGATTTTTTTTTTTAAAGACAGATACAGGCCATTCTAATTAAACCGCTAAATACTTGAACACTCACTATGATTTAGATTCATTAAAATATACTTAATTTTTTTTTTTTTTTTTGGGTCTTTTTGAGACAGGGTCTCACTATGAAGTTTAGGCTGACCTTGAGCTCACTTTATAGCCCAGGCTGGCCTTGAACTCGCAATGATCCTCCTGACTCAGCCTCCCAAGTGCTGGGATTACAAGTGTGCGGCACCATGCCTGGCTCAATATACTTATTTTTAAAGAATTATTTAAGTATTTGGGCAGCTTTTGCTTGATTTATAAATTTGCCTGGTCTGGCATGAGACATTTTAAAAAAGATAATATACCAAATTTATGAATATAAAATACTTTTAAGTGAATTTAACAAACTAAATTTGACTAGCTTGTTGAGTGGGACAGACTAGAAGACTTAATTCAATCTTGAGTTAACTGATCAAGAAAAAAGTAAAGGTGCTTGTTTTTACTACATTTTAAAATAATATAACAAATTTGTAAGTTTAAGAAAAACATGGCTTTAAATATGTAACTTAAGTTGCAGATTTATTTAAAACTCATTTTTTTAAAATAAAAAAAATTCAAAAAAGAAAAACTCAATTAATTGTGAATGGACTTCTATAATAACCACCACCAAAAATCTCTCACATGGGCAACTCAGCAAATTCTTATAGTTTTTTAGTTAATTTGTTTAATTTCAACAAGAAACCATGCTACAGAATAGAGATCTCAATGAAACCAAAGGTTCCTCTCTCAGAGACCTTACCATCTGGGCCAGTTTTTTATAAATGAGAGAAGTAAAGCATCTCACTCTTAAAGGTCAAAATATGAGACAATTAACTCTCCTGCATTAAAATACTATCTTAGTGGCATGGTACATTCCTGTAATCCCAGCACTCTGGGAGGTTGAACCAACAGGATTGTAAGTTTGACCTCTGCCTGGGCATGTTAGTGACTTAGTAATATCCTGTTTCAAAATAAAAAAAATTTAAAAGGGGATGGAGCTTAATGCCACATATATATATCTTAATTGTCAAGTAAATATACACATTTTTTTCTCAACTGCCACAATCATTCATGCAAATTTCTGTGGAGACACCTAAAAGGTCAGAGAATTGGTACTTTATTGAGATTATACAATATGTTTACTAAGACTAAACATTAAAATATGTTTACATGTGACAGAATTTAGTTGAGACTTATTTTCTATGTGCTTTAAAAAATCTTTGATAGCTCTACTGCTATAAACAAAATTTAGTTTTGGAGTATACTATGCATGTTCACTATTTTTCTTCTTACAGTGCATCACTAATTTTGTTTGGTTTTTTTTTTTTTTTTTTTTTTTTTTCTCCGGTACCGGGAACCAAACTCACGACCTTGAGCTTGCCAGGCAGGCGCTTTTGCCGCTGAGCTAAATCCCCAGCCCCTCATCACTAATTTTGTTAACAATGAATTGCAATCTTATTTTTACATACCACGATATGAAACAAGTTCCTTATTTTGATTACATAATACAAACATATCATCTTCCAAAGTAATAAAATTGAGATACTGATCAAAAACCTAGAAATAAATGAAAAAAATTATACTCAATTTTATAATACAGTCATATTAAAAGTAAATTTAATTTGATTTACCCTACTAGGAGTAAAAATGAGCAAAATTCTAATTCCATTCAATAATTAAAATAACCTAATTGGGTAAATATGAATTAAGAATATTAAAAAGCCATGAAGACACTAAGTATCAAGGAAGAGAGTATTTTCAAAAAACAAAATTTAATCAGTATAAAAACTCTGTGGTTATGATGGGAATGAATATTAACTGTGGAGAAAAAACACAATTTTAATTTTTATAATTATTATAATTACATTTTCCTAAAAAGTCACAGTATCTGTTTTTATACAATGTTTTACTATATAGTACAGAAAAATTATACCAGTTCTACTTAAGTGCAAATGAAGGCAAAAATTAAGAAAAATTATATTTAGTTAAACAAATTGAAAACCATTTCTACTATTTTATGTAAAATTAATGAGAAAGTTTGAGCCAGACCAGTAAGGAAGCAACGTCAAAAATAATCAGAAGTAGCAACCAGACTACCTAAATTTAAGAATGAAAAAATCTACCAGTGGGGAAAAAACATGTGAAGTCCTACATAGTTGTGTAGTTTTTCACTTATGTCTGTTCCATATTCAAGGACAGAGCACATGAGGGCTAAAACCAGGAAAATATTTTATAACTGAAGCTGAAAGTGTCTAAAAATTGCTATGATATAGGATTACTGGCTTGTTGCAACTTCCTTTTGTCTTACAACACACAACATAGCCTCGTTGAATCCTCTCAATACATGCCTGCTGGCTGACCCACCGGTAGTACATCCATGACTGTTCCATTGGGAGACTTGTACCACTGGTGGTACAAACAGATCTAATCACTGTTATCGGTCTTTTTACTAATGAAATTAATAAAAAGCCACCTAATGGGAAGTCACGCATGTACCACCAGTGGTTTAAGCCACCCAGCAGCAAGAAATAGGAATTCTGCTGTTGTGAATGTGTTAAGAAAGAAAGGATGTGGGGATAATAAGGTGACAACAGTATTACAAATGAAGTAACATCAATATATTCTAAATACAATTTATGACAAGTGTGAAACTGTTTCTAAACCGAGATACAAAGACTATACAAATCTCAGCCTAAAGTAACAATTGATTCTGCTTTTTATTTTCATCTTTCAAATTCACTGAATATTAGGTTTCTTTATTTTGTTCACTTTTCTTAGTTTAAGGTGAAGATCACTTACATTACTAGAACTCTTTCTAAAAATATTGAATCTAAACATTTCTTGATGTTGTGGTCATTTGTTGGTTTTTTTTTTTTTTTTTTTTTTTTTTTTGGTTTTTCTCCGGTACCAGGGACCGAACTCACGACCTTGCGCTTGCCAGGCAGGCGCTTTTGCCACTGAGCTAAATCCCCAGCCCCATTGTGGTCATTTGTAAACTAAGACACCTATGTCCATTAACAGCTTTCAGAATATGTTAATATACGACATTCACCAAATATCCATCACCAACCCAAATCACTTACCTTGGCTACTTGTGTTACTGCACTAGCCGCTAATGCTGCATTTGCAATATCTTCCAACTTACTTCTTGAAATAGCAGAAATAAAATTTAAATAATAAGATTCATACAGCTGATTACGAAGATCCTACAAAAATAAATACTTCATTCTTATAGAATAGTATGAAAGAACACCATAATAAAAATCTTTAAATACTGTAAGAATAAAGATTTGGAGGATAAGATATATACTTAAAGACAGGTTACATAATTGACAAAAAAAGTATCCCATGAGAACAAAGTTGTGAAGTAGCAGTTATCTGGTTACTGAAACTTATAAAGTTATGAGATTATACTAACAGATTCTCATTAATTGCAATTAATTGCATATTAGTGTCAGAGAAAAGAGTTGCAAATTTATAAAGGAAAAAAGGAGAAGCTAGAATAAATCCTGTGTTGAAAAATACAACAGTTGTGGAGGTTATCTACCTTTATAGGTGGGGAAGAGAGGGAGATTTGTAGAAGTGGAGATAAACTATGTGTGCCTCTGTGTGTGTGTGTGTGTGTGTGTGTGTGTGCGTGTGTGTGTGTTTATTTCCTAGCTTTGTCCATTGAGAGGATCTAAGAAGACTGGCACCACTGAGTATGCTTAATGCTTAGATCCTAATTTCCAAATACCATTCCTTACAGGGAACAAGCCTCCATTAACCAACAGCTGAATCCAGGGACAGGCACAGAAATTATAAAATGAAACTGGAGTATCTTATTATGCAAGAAAGAAAGTGGTCGAAAGAATAAGGGACTCATTTCTAAAGGACAGAGAACTTCAGTAAGAATACAGGATACAAGAAAAGTATATAAAAACTCATTGGATTTCTATTCATGAAGAATCATAAAATTTGAATTAAGAAAATAATTCCATTCATTAAAAAATATGAAGAAACATATCTAACAAGAGAAGCACAAATATTATAGACACTATACAACATTAAAAGAAATTAATTCAGATCTAAATAGGTAAAGATATCCCATGTTCATAGGTCACAAAATTTATAATTGTTAGGACTAGTATAATCTGAGATTAATCTACAGATTCAACACAATCCCTATTAGAGCCTCAGTTGGCTTTTGGGTAGAATTTGACAAGCTAATCCTAAAATTTATTTGAAAATTTAAAGAACTCAGAAAAGCCAGAATAAAATTTGGCATATGATTACGATGAAATACTGACCATAAAAAGGAACAGCAGTAGCCAGGTGTAGTGGTACATGCTTGTGATCTCAGACACTTGGGAGATTTAGGCAGGAGGATTGCAAGTTCAAGGCCAACCTAGGCAACCTACTGAGACCTGGCCTCAAAACTGGAAAACAAGGAAAAGGGTGGGGGCGTACCTCAGTAGTGGAGCACATTTGCCTTGCATGTGTAAAGCGCAGGGTTCAATGCAAGGGGAAACCAAACCAAACCAAACCAAACCACACTGAAGCAAAAATGCAACAAGGATAAACCTTGAAAACATTAAGCTAAAACAAAGAAACCAGATATAAAAGATCACGTATTATGAGATTCTGATCATATGAAATGGCCAGAATATGCAAATCTACAGGAAGAGACAGGAACTTGACATGAGGGGGATAGGAATGGGGATGGAAATATAAAAGTCAAAGGATAGATTTCTTTTTGAGGTGATAAAAATTCACTACAGTGATGTCTGCACAATTCTGTGAATATACCAAAAATCATCACCTATACAATTTAAACGAAAAAATTAAATGTCGTGATGTTTGCACAATTCTGTGAATACACTACAAATTATCACCTGTACAATTTAAAGGGATAAACTGCATGATTTGTGAATTACATTTCAATAAAACTGTTATTAAATAGAAAAGGGAAGGAGGAAGAGATTGGTATGTAGTATCTCTTTAATAAAAATGGCACTTAGGTTTGTGCAGGGTACAAGAGGAATGTGGGTATCATAAAGCTACCCAGGACACAAAACATGTGACCTTGACTAACGAGTTAAACAGCAATTTGATTCAAGAGCCAATAACAAGAAAAGTAGTTGTGATTTGTGACAGATGCTATTAGCCACCTATCCTATAACCATTTATCTACTCTTTTCTTTGCTAAAAGAATCCAAATTTTTTTTGAGGTAGCCATAAATTCACCCCAATACTAACTTTTACAGCATCTCTTGAAGCTGGTTCTAACCAAGGAGACATAAAGGAAAGCCTTTGGGAGCTTCTGGGAAGGTTTAACTTTCCCGATCAAAGTCTACAGTCAGGGCTGGCAGGGCTCATGTACTATTGTTTCTAGCCATGAATGGAGATGTGATGTCTATGTCTGCAGCTGCTACCTTACATGGATGAAGCAACATGACATGAAAACAACCTAAATGAAGGATCAGAGAGACAGAATAAGCCTAAGTCTTTGGTCATTTCATCATGCTCTTGCACCAGCATGGACTTCCTATCTGAGAAAATGAAACCTCTATTTTTAAAGCTAATAAAGTTAGGCTTTCTGTTTTATAAAGCTGATTCTGTTTTTATTAATACATTGCTTCTTGTGATCAAAAAATGTAAAATCATTTAAGTTATTTTAAATTCAAAGATAGTCTCAAAAATCAAAGTGAGAAACTGGGAAGGGGAAGTTTTGATCCTTTACATCGCATATCCAAAATACTTTGTGAAAAAAGTTTGACTTGGTATTACTCATGTATCAGGTAGGATAAGAACGCAAGTTACCTGGCACATTCTATCAATATTTTCTTCAGATGGCATTACAAAATACACTGCAGGAACATCTGGAATAGGATCTCGATCAGAGTGCAAAAGCCTAAAAGAAAAACACAGAAACTCACTTCTTAGTCGTTTATTTTTTTATTAGCATGTTTACTGTTCATAATGTTTATATTCCTTGTGTGGAGTTGCTAAGTGTACATAACCACCTTAATAACTTTTTTTGTCCCCTCTGCTGCCTCTCCTCCCATCTCTTAATCCCCTTCCCATGTGAGATCTATCTCCTTAGTCCTGATATCTCTTTTTTATTTTGCTCTTTATTTACAACTTTGGTTTCTCATTATAAGAGAAATCCTGCGATACTGAAGCTTGTATGACTGATTTATTTCACTTTCCTACAAATGTATCAGTCATTTATTTTTAAGACATTTTAACATAGTATTTCTCAAGCTCTTGCTGCTCTTAATCAGTTAATCCAGCTTTTTCCTTAAAAAATGCAACAAAATTATGTCTTAGTCAATACAAATATTATTTATTAATAAGGTGCTAATTTCTCATTATTTTTCATTTATTCTATTCGATGTGACTTAGTTTTAGTATCTCTTGTGGTCTGACATTCTCTTCTATCACCACTCTTGAATGGAAGTTAAAACACATTCAAAATGAGGTTTATATCCAGTTTTCATGGACATATGAGGGGTGGAGGATGATACTGGTGAATGGGAGGAAAGTGCAGGTTTCCCCAATGGGGAAAAAGAAAGTTGATGGAGGCTTCAGACACAATGCAAAAATTGAACTACAGATGAAATCAAATATATTTTTAAATCAAAGGTAACTGAACATTTCCTAAAAGAGAATTTCTGTTTGTTCATTTTTTTTTGTGGTGCTAGAGATCAAAACCGGGCCTTCAACATGCTAATAAGCTCTACCACTGAGCTACAGCCCCAGCTCCAACTGACATTTGCATATTCATTGCTTCATAAAAGAAGGCACAAGAGACCATCTTACAATCCCATCAATTATATGCTGAAGAGTTTTCTTTTTATACCTCAGGGAATATTTTCATTCAGATATCCCAATATGAAATCACAAAATATTTTTGTTTTTTAAGACTTATCATACTTCTATCAGGAAACATGACTGACACTCTATTTCTAGAATATCACCCACTCTAGCCATCTTTCTATAATCAAGCGTGAAAGGGGCACATGCTGCCAGCGGGTCTGCATTTAATAATTTCTTCCATTTGTCTGGTAGTCGCTACTGACAATGAAAAATATAATGTGATGGCAGCAACAGATTGCTTTCTTTCTTTCCTAGTCTACAGTACAGGGTATTGAGCTCAGGGCCTTTGCACTGAGCTACATCCCAGCTCCTTTTTTATTCTGAGACAGGGTCTTGCTCAGTTCCTAAATTGCCCAGACTGGACTCCTACTTGCAATCCTCCTGCCTCAGGCTCGGAGTGCTGGGATTATAGGGGTGCACTACCACACCTGGCTAGGTTCCTTTCTGTTGATTGTCCAACTGCCTCCCCTAAAGGGCTACCACTACTTCATACTCTGGAAAATTGTGATTATTGTTTTCTTTTTTTTTTTTTTTTTGGTTTTTGGTTTTTCTCCGGTACCGGGAACCGAACTCACGACCTTGCGCTTGGTGATTATTGTTTTCTACAATCAGCCTAAAATAACTTTCAGAGCATAAAGTAATTGATGCAGTATTCTCTAGCAAATAGGGAAAATGGCCAGAGGCAAGGTTTGCATGAGTTCACCATAGTAGTTAGGCAACCATTCTTTGCTCTGGCTCAACAGCTCCTATTTGCTAGACTCTCAAACTGGCAGACTCTCCTCTTATCCCTTATGAAGTACTGAGTTGGGCCTCACTTCTATTAGCCACTGTAACTGAGCCATTGTGATTCAGTAGACAAATAGCACAGAATTAAGCAATCCGGCCACAGCTCTGCTACTAATTAGCCATCTAAATGTAAGATACTTAAGCTTTCTAAGCTTCGATCTTTTCATCAGTAAAATAAAAAAGCAAAACAGTATCACTGGTAAATCATGCTTATTAATTATCCACTATTTCCAAGGACTGTGTCAAGCTAAATTTCTGTTTAGTTTCTGAGAATTAACACATTACCAAAAACTTGTATTTCAAGTCTAATATAAAAATGAAGGGAAAAACCTGTCAAATACCATATTTCATCAGATCAATGGTGGTATCAATTCTAAAACCTATTTTGTATATCATGTAGAAAAAAATGTCATCAACTATGACATGTCATCAATTGAAATATAGACCCTAATTACAGACACAAGAAAGTGTGTACTGTATTTAGAGTTGATGCAACTGGGGCTTCAGGTGTAGCTCAGAGGAACAGTGCTATAATCCTGAGCCCCACAAAAGAAAAAAAGATAAAAGGTAGAATTGATGGAACACAATATTCTATTAAATACAGACAAATTATAGTTAGAGAAAATACTCATTATGCACAGAATTTAAGCCATCAACTCAGGTTCTGATATGGAAGTCAGTGAAACTCTAAAACCATATTCCTAGTAAGAGACTGCATTTCAAATTCAGTATGTTGTAACACAGTACTATTGGACTCCTTCAATACATCAATGTTTTAGTTTGTGTTAATTTAGGAATATAGCCCCTCTCCAAATACTCTACTAGGCAAAACTATAAAACAGTACAACTGATCTTTATCCAACATATCAGAAGCAATATAAGCAAAGAGTAGTTAAGAAGGCAATATAGCCTTTAATGATGATTAACCGTCAATGTGTAGTTACTTCAATTTTTCATACTGATAAACTCACTTTTTTTTAAAAGAACATTTAAATTAAAGGACTAAAACACTTTTGTCCAGGCATGGTGGCACACGCCTGTCTGTAATCCCAGTACTTGGGAGGCTGAGGCAGGAGGATCACTGACCAGCAAGGGCTACACAGTGACACTCTGTCTCAAAAAAACAAAGTAAGGAGAGAGGATTGACACTAAGACACTTTTAGAGTTGAAATGGAGCTAAGACTTCTAGCACTTTCCTTTACAGAGAGGGCTAAATCCATGGAAAAGATACGAGAGACATTTTAAATTGTGAAATTGTATAGCTTCAGAGTGACGATTACTTAAAACCTCAGAAATGAGGGCTGAATAAAAGAGGACACCAGAGAAAAATATTCTACACTACTTAAGATACTGTGATCTAACATCATTTTTTCTGTAAATGTTCTTTAATATACCTCAGGATGGCCAAAGAAATCTTTCACAATGTATTTGAAAATAAATGCAATTACTAGAAATACATTAAAACTCACAGATGCAGGGTGATTCCCATATCTCTCAGTTCCTTCACGGACAGCAGGGGAGAGATGATATCTTGGCCAAATCTGTCATAAATGAGAACCTTAAAAAAAATGTGTTTTAAAAACATCACTGAACAACCAATAATGTTGAAGCAAACCTTAAGTAAATCAAGTATACAGAATTCTTATCCTTGCCTCAACTTAATATTTTCTATCATTATTCAGTAAAGCGCCCATCCATGCAGTAGCATTAGTACTTAGGCTAAAACAAATAATTATATAAACTTCTTACAAGTTTTTTTTTCTAAATTAAAAAATCTGAGGACTATAAAACCTTTATCTTGCTTTAATAAAGGGTTTTGAACATTAGCAAATTCACATATTCTCTACCTATTTTTCTTCCCGTTCACATATATCTTTGTAAAACCAGAGATATAAAAAATAGCAAAAAGGTCCACTGCTATAAAGAAAATTTAGTAACTTAAACTTTTTTATGGAGAAAAAACTGCTAATGATGATAAAATATGCTGTTATAAAAACATATTTTTCTTAACTGCAAGGATTTCCCTTGCAGAAGCTAAAAATCTTTCTGCTGTAGCTAATAATAGGTTAGATGTTTCTCTCAAAAAATCTATTTAAATCTCTGTCTATGGTACTCCTGTCTTATGTGTAGGTTCACTTTCTGTAGTTACCTGCAGTCAGTCCCAGTCAGAAAATATTAAATGGAAAAACTGTGCCCCCTTCTGAGCAGCATGATGCAATCTCTCGTGCCCTGCTCATCTGTCCTGACAAAACCTCCTGTGGTCCTGGTCCATACTGCCCAGGACATGAAGCCTCATGTCCCGTGTATCCATGCAGTATATACTGCTCACTTATTAGTCACTTAACAGCTGTCTTGATTATCAGATCTACTGTCAACAGTATCACAGTGCTTATTTTCAACTATCTCTTATTTTATTTAGTAATAGCCTGAACGTACAAGTGCGATGCCATTGGCAATGGCATTGCAATACACTCATTTAATTGTTCTGTTTATTATGGTTGTTCACCTCTTTCCAAGCCTGGTTTATATATTAAACTTTATCACAAATACAACCACAGCATATACAGTCATCCTGGATATCCTTGGGGAACTGGTTCTAGGATCTCCACAGATACAAAAATCCTTTTATGCTAAAGTCTCTTGTATTAAATGGCATAAAATTTGCATATAATCTCTGTAATACTCCTGTGTACTTTAAATGCTAGGTAAACAGTTGTTATACTGAATTGTTTAGGAAATAATGCAAAGTTCTGCATGTTCAGTACATATAAAATTTTTAAAAGTCTTTTGATTTGTGGTTGGTTGAATCCAGCATGTGGAATCCACACATAAAGAGTGATGATGACACACAGTTTGGTAGTTTCAGGCATTCACTGGGAATCTTGGAAAGTGTCCCCTGCAGATAAGAGAAGGGGGTGCTACTGCATACGTATTATTCATCTGGTGATATAACAGTGATGGGTAGGAAAAGTATTTGACATGAATGGGTACCAAAGAAATTCATTAGCTTTTTAACTCTAAAGAGCAACACAAAGCAAAGAAACAAACTAGTTTATACAAAGAACATAACAAAATGCCCACAAAAAAATAGAAGGGGAAAAAATTACGGGACACAAAAATTAGGGGACACTGAAACTGTATCCAGGCATTCAATACAGATCATTCTAACCACCTTGAAAGATCCAACCAAAAAACTTGTAAGGACTCATAAGAGCTTTCAAAACACCCAAACTTTCAACAAGGTTGAAATGTTTTTAGCTTTTCTCAAGAGACCAATATAAATTGCTTGTATATTAATAAGTTTAAATGTAATCAACTGTATCATTATCACGTCAAAGAGATGCTGAACCAGCATAAACTTTTAAATGAAGCAGCCCAAAGACTAGGCATTGTAAAGATTCTACAGCATTTCTCAAAAGAGAAAGAGTAGATTGCTTTCTGGTTCAATGAACAGTTTTAATAATAGTTTTACACCAATAAATTAATAAACTGGTACTGTGGCTTACATATCACTCTCCACTGCGTTGGTTAGAAAGGACCAACTCCGTGAATCTATCTAACCCTGAGAAAGCTTGTAAGATCTGAAGTCTGGACTTGCAATACTAAGGAACAAAACATCAACCAGGTAAAGAGTTATTTGTCAGACCCTACCCAAGAGATCACTAGATGCACTAGATGAATATTCACTATTTTATTGCCTTTCTCATTTCATAAAATGTTTATCAATTCATATTATATTAAGTAAAAATAAAATATTCATGAATTATAACTAAAATGTACTACAATACTAGTTCAGTATTAACAAAATTTCCTCCAGTTACCATCAATACCATCAACAAAGGCTAAGAGGCAGGAAGTAGTTCCCATTAAGAGAAGCTCTTACCTTCCATACTGGTTCTCCTGTGCTGTTTTTAACATGAGGAACGTTGAAATTCAACATACGCTTCAAAGCAACTGAAAATAAACAGCTTTGTCAAACATAACCATTGTTTTCTTAGGATTTCATTTTGCCCCATATTAATAATTTACTACCCCAAACCAAAATGTACAGATCAACTGATCAGATCAAAACTGATTAATAAAAAAAAAAAAAATAGTTGTGTAGAACTTCGGGTCAGTTCTTGTAGAAATATTGCATCAACAGCAAAATGGTATGTGTTTGGTAAACTGTCAAAAATGTAAGGGTATCTATCCCAGATGAAATTGTATAAAATGTTCAGGTAAAACTGTTTTTCTATTTTTCCTAGTAATTTCATATTACACTTTGTATAGTTACAAAGAGAAAAATTTCTTCAATCACGGTCTTGCAATGGCCTTGGTAGGTAACTGAGCTACTTATTGCCTGACTGAAAGTACAGATTAAAACGATTCTAAAAACAAAAATCCTCTATGGCATATTTAATTGAAACATATACAAAATCTCTGTACAGCAGGTCTATATTTATCTAAGAGTATGTTTATAACTGATTTATCCTATCAGATTTAAAAGTTATATGCTTAAAATACTGTTGCTGAGGGGGGAAAATAAGACTTTCCTATATAGTAGTTAAGTGATAATTCCAACTAAGAAAATATGCAATTTTAAAAATCACAGCAATTATGATCTATAATTACAGTATTTTACAGTTTTTATTGCTCATCTGTTCAGGTGTCACAGTAGACCCAGTATTTTCTAAGAAAATTTGTAATCTCTTAGTATAACACTCTGTGAAACTTAGATGACCAAATATTTAAGAAAATGTACTAGTTTGAGCAGGGTGGCGATCCTATGGCATGTGTGCCACTGCCAGCTGTTTATTTATCACTAAAAGCTCTAAAATGTTCCCCATCACTGAGTTAGGTGACATAGTTTTAAAGACTAGCAATCTTGTAATCTACTTGGTTCAGTTTTAAAATCATTTAGATTAGGTCTTAGTAAGTAATACAAACTACACTTAAGAAATAATACAAACCTACACTCCAAACTCCTACCACAGAACCACATATTAAAATCACCTGAGTATCAATTTATAGGAAAACTAGAAAATCATCTATTAAATACTTATAAGTTGAAGTATTTAAAACATAACACCTCTATCACTAAAGAAACTGCGCTTATAATATATAGTTGTCCTGTGATATTTTCAGGAGATTGGCCTTAGGATGCCGTGTAGATACCAAAAATCCTTAAGATGCTCAAGTCCCTCTGATGAAATGGTACAGTATTTGCCAAGGCAAGTCCATTTACTTAATCAAGTCAAGGCTAGATTACTAGTAGTACCTAAGACAATGTAAAGACTATGTAAGTAGCTGTTTTACGGTACTGTTTAGGGATAGATACAGTAATGACAAGAAAGTCTGCATATATTCAGTACAGACACATTTTGTTTCAGGTATTTTTGATTCATGGATGGTTGACTCCATGGATGGAAAATCCATAGATACAAAGGGATGACTGTATTTGAGTATTCGTGTGTGTGTACATACAAACTTTTTTTGGTAAAATGTCAGTATATAATGTCCAGCCAATAATATATATTTGCCAGTAATTTATGACTTTTCAAAGACCCACAGATGAAAAATATATGGAAACAGTGCTTACAACACAGGAGGTACAAAGAGTATCATTCCTGGATTAACTCTTTCACTGTGCTTTAGCCGATCTCTTCCTCCTGGGACCTCTAGGCAATAAAGACACCACCACCCTGGCATTCTAAGTCTCAAAGAGAGAAAATCTGCTTTTTAAGAAAAGATGTGGGGCTGGGGATTTAGCTCAGCGGCACTGCGTCTGCTTGGCAAGCGCAAGGTCGTGAGTTCAATTCCTGATACCGGAAGAAAAACAACAACAAAAAAAAAAAAAAAAGAAAAGGTGTTTACCGTCTTGACACATGACAGCTGGGAAGAACCATAGCCTAGGCTGCCAACTGAGTCTCAGGTGTTACACATTTTCCAGAGTTACTCCGTACTCCGTAGTTAAGTGAAAGAGACCAGTGCCAGCAGGTTAAAATCTCATTTGCCTGCTCGGGACCAGGAAATTTCTCCTGAGCTTTAGGTAACTTTTCAGAGATACTTTGATCCTGTGGATTTGTTACTGAAGTATACGGCTTATGTTCAAAGAGGGTGTAAGTATGAAACTTTACATTCACAGAGTTCAACTCCTCAAGGCCTAAATTACTGCTTTTAACTGAAATAATAAATTTCTTATTGGCTCTAAATATATTATCCTATTCTTATCTTAGTTAATGTAGTTTCACTCTTATCTAGAATGTTTTCTCACTCAGGCACTGAATAAATACTGTCATCTATATTTACTATTCATTCATGCAGCAAACGTTTAGTGAATGCTCACCATGTGCCTGACCCTTACCCTAGCTTTTAGGGATCCAGCAATGAACAAAGCAGATCAAAGGAAAAAACTACCTGTCCTCAAGTAGCTTTCATTTTAGCTGGGGAACAAAGATGAACAAAATGAGTAAAACAAGGTAAGTGAGATCTACCTCCATAGCATGGAAGGGCTATGAAGAAAACGTGATTGGGAAAGCAGAAGAAACTTTAATGATCAGGAAAAGCCTCCTCACAGATTAACATTTAAATAAAGGCTTAAAGTGAGCCCAGCAGTTACCTGTGTCAGAGTCCAGTAAAAAGGAAACAAATATAAAAGGCTGTGAGATGGGAACATTCCTGGTGTATTCAAAGAAGGGTAGAAAAATAAGAAGTGGGATCAGAAAGGTAAAGGGAGGTAAGATCACATGGGACCTGGTAGATCAAGGTAAGATCACTTTGCCTTTACCATGACTGAAACGACAAACTACTGAAAGGTTTTGAGCAAATATATGGCACGATCAGTTTGGGTCCTACATATAAAAGAAGGGAGGGGTGTAAAAGCAAAGAGACAAATAGAAGGTTACTACAGAACCTCAAGGTGGATTGGACCTGGGTGACAGCAATTCCAGTAGTTAGGTACTGAATGCATATTTAGAATAGAACTGACAAATTTACAGACAGATTTGACATGAGTCATCAAAGAGAAAACTTAAGAAAATTATAAAGTTTCTGATATGAGCAACTAAAATGATGAAGTTGGCATTAAATGATACGAAGAGGACCGAGTTCAGTGGAGAGGTCCAAACAAACAATAAACACCTGGGAATCATTAGTATTCTAATACTTGAAGAAGTTAGAGGAGATCATTGCAGGAAAAAAGCAGTTAGTTTGGGGCTCTGCAAGGTTCAGAAGCAGGGAAAATGAGCAAGAACCTGCAACAGTCACACAGAGGCAGCAACTTACTCTGCTTACTGAATCGAATGTAAGAATAGAGAGGACAGGAATCCACACAGCTTTCACAACAAAATGGTATCTGCGGTGGATTTTAAAGGATCAATAAAGATTTTTCAGGCAAACCAAGAACAGGCATACTAGTTAATCTCTTTGTTCCTTAGTTTCCTCATCTGTAAAAGAGATAATAAGGCTTATAAAACCACCTAAAACAATGCTCAGCAACAAATGTGCAAAGAATACCAACTATTTATCTCATCTCCCCAAACTGAGTGAAAATTCTTTTGTGTCAAAGTGTCTTGTATCTAGAATATTTGAGAATTTAGAGCTATTTGACCAACATCAGGAATATGTTTACTTCTGTTACTATAACACATATAAAAGGATTTATCCTCTTCTGAAAATAAGACAAACTAGTGTGATGGTACTAATTTGATAAATAATAAATCTTGCATGAGCTAACAATGATGTGAAATCTCGCTTTAATGAAATTTAGGTCCACAGAAAAAAATATTAGGTTTTAACATTCTACAAAGTTTCTGCATATAAAAGTTTACTAAATAACACAAATTTAACTTTTTGCAAAGTTCTCTTGTATTGGCACATTTCATTGACATGCTATTTAATGTGGAGGACGATCTAATTCATTTAGCTTAAGCTATAAGAACAACACTGCTAAGACAAGCAGGACTACCTTTGCTTACAAATACCACGTATGTCAAGTACTCTCCAAATCTTACACGGATCCTCCCATATTTAAGTTATGCCTGACTTCATCTGACAGGTTATACTAAATTATCTACTGAGAAAAGCAGAACACATATGCTTTGTGTGTCATTATTAGACTGAAATCCATTTTTTTCTTCAAATGATGAGGAAAAGAATGAGGTACAGCCCAAAGCAGTACAGCTAAAGGCCATATTAATTGTAGTCAGTTATTTTTCATGCAAAAAGTAGGTAATTTCAGGAGATAGAATTTCCAAATATAAAACATTCTTGATGGTTTATTTCCACTGGCTCTGCAAAATAGATTCGTAACTTTAAAGACCTCTTGATCACAGAGGTATAAAGATTCATAACTTTATACCTAGCTAATAGGTATAAACAAGTCATCAGAAGTTTGCAAAGAATGTGGTAAAACTAAAAAAACCTAAGATGAAAAAAAAATCAAAACTCATGGGATAAATATCTTTACCACATTTCGCTGCAGAAATGGAACCTATATAAACATCCTCTATTGAAAAAGATAAAACTATTAACTGTCTTAACACACTAATCTTTCAAACAATTGAAATGAGTAAGCTTCCAGGAAGAAAATCTTCATCCTCGGGCGTGTTTTTAGGTTCCCCCAAAACACTGGCGCAAATGAGGGATGGCACAAAACACGCCACTGTGGAAAATGCCACCTATATTTCCTAACTGTGGTGTAAACGCCGGAAAACGGAGTTCTTTAAACGTTAAGACTGGGCAAATTGAAAAATGAAAACTCGGGGACGTGAAATACAAATAGAAACAAATCCAGAGACCTCTTAAGTGGCACCACAAGAAAGAACATACCAGCCACCAAATCTCGCCGTCACGGCCTTCTAAGGTTTAGTAATCTAGGTAGGACCACAGCAAAATCCCAGCCCTGAACCCCATTTTCTTCCACTACAGGAGAGGGGCCGAGTCCTTAAGCTCAGGGCATCTCTCGCGCACAAACTAAAAGGGGAGGGGCTCCTGGGGCTCCGAACTCCTAGAAGTCGGTCTCGGGGCTGCACGCACCACGGCCAAGTGAGAGCGACAAGCAGAGGAAAAGCATGTCGCTGCACAGAACGAAAGTGCAGAGGGAAGTAAGCCAGTACCTGTCTGCCTCTCCCGAATACTAGTTGGCGCCGCCATCTCGCCTCCCACCATCCACTGCTTCGCTGGCGAGCAGAGCCCGAAGATGACGTGGCATCCCTTCCGCCCCGGAAGCTGAGCCCGAGGGGGCGGAGCCAAAGGCTTTCCCCTGTCACTGACCCAAGCCCTGAGGCTCTCCAAAGGTTCCTTACACAATTTGAAGATCCTGTGGACGCTAATGCCCGAATTGCTAGTGTTTTCAATCTAATCAAGCCACACACAAATGTTAGCTACTTTACTGATCTCAGGGTAGGTGCACAGTGTGCTGCTGAGAACTACTAAACCATTACCTCGGTTTTTACAGTAAAGTGCTGACAGTCCCCATATGACTAAAGTAAACGCAACGAAGTTTTCCAGTGCAGCAGGGGTTTCTTATTTCTTCCCTGCTGGAAACACAGAAAGCTTTGGAGTAATGATGTAAACTGGCCGGTTTCTTATCTCACACAAAATGGTCGAAGTCTATGACAGTTTTTCCTGCAAGGACACAGAAGCCAGGAAGGTAAAAATGGCATTTTCCTCGTTCCTTTTAGTAGTGACAAACTCGTAATACTCGGGGGGGGGGGTGATTAGTAGTGATGGCATTTGAATATACACATGAAGCCATGTGATCTCCAGATATAGCCAATATTGACTTTTGTAATCTGTATATTTTATTGGATGTCAAAATGGATACACAAGGTAGCTGTGTTTGTGCATATGCTGTCACAACTTCCTTCATGTCTTGAATCCACTCAAGATATTTATTGTTCATTGTCATTTTCACTTTGGGGAAGAGCCAGGAGTCGCACAGTGCCAGATCCAGTGAATAAGGTAGATGAGGATACACCATGTTTTTAGTTTTTATGAGCCTGCTTACCCACTGGATGGCCGTATTTTTTTATCACACCCCAGAAGTATGCAGAAAAAGGACTTCCAGAACTGCTTCACAAAGTGGAACTAGAACTTCACAAAGGTCTGAACCAAGGGGAGTACTTTAAGAGGGATTAATGGCAACGTGTTTTACTATAATAAAAATATTAAACATTCACCACATATTTATATATGTATGATATAAAATAAACTGCCCTGACCAAGAGTGTGGGCAATAAATTTATAAGGAAATGTTCCAGTAGAAAACAGTAGCAGTAGACAGCAGGGCTGAGACATAGTATGTTGTTTACCTTATTTACTATATACACTGATCTGACTGTATCCACGTTTTGAGCTTAAATAATTTACTCTGGCAAAATACTCTAAATCTGTTTTCTCGAAGAATACCCCAAAATAGCTCATTTCTAGAGCTGCCTAGGTATCTGCTAATAGTTACTTACAAGATCTCTCAATATGGACAGAAAAGGATCTTACCCAATTTTGTCTGAATGTTAACCTTGTTAAATCCCAGCTAGCTTATGTAAGCACTACATAATTAGTGGCAAAAAGAATTTATTTAGAAAACTTCATTATAAATGTCATGCTCTTTATTACATCTGGCCATCTTTAGAAGGGTGAAAAACATGCCAAAATATAAACTATAACTTAACACCAGGCATAACAGGAGGTATTGGAATGTAGTCAGAAAAGGTAAGGTTCAAAATCAGAACTAGAAAACCATGTCTCCTCAGGGCAATCCAAATTTTCCTAAACAAAAGGTAATATACATTCAAGTAACTCACTGTTAAATGTCTTTTTATATTTTGTATTACTTGAAGCACAAAACTTTGCATTGCATTACTTGAATCATAAAATTAGCTTAACAGCTTATTGTAAAAGTAACAGTGAAGTATGTGAAGGTCACAATCTAAAAGAATTATGTATTATAAATAGAATCTTGTTCGAATCATTCATGACTGAATGTCAACGTCAAAGTCACTGAGAAAACTTACTCATTATATCCCCCTTTGGCATTTAGTGCAGAAGTTCCAATAGCTTGCATGTAATTAGAGTGGGAAAAAAAAGTATATATACATATAATAAAAATCAAAGTGAATTCTGATTTAGTAATCAAATGAAGGGTTTTTACTGAACCAGAACAAAAAAGTTTTCTTCACGATACAGAAAGTAAATGTTACAAAGTATAAAATCATAAGGTATTTCCTCATACTTTAAAGAATCTTTACCTTAAATACTAAAACAGGAAAATGAACAAGTACAATACGTAGTTTTATATAAAAGGCCTTCAGGTAACATTCCCATACAACAGTTTAAAAACTGTTTTAAAAAATGAATATAAAACTAAACTATTAACAATAGATGTATTATAGTTTTCACCAATATTAAAAGAGTAAACAAACTTAAAATACATGGCATTTAGACAGTTGAAATATTTAAGAAATACAAACATATAAAGGCTTACAGAATGATTCCTTTTAAAAATTTGGTATCAGTAAGAATTTTGCTATAACATGAACAGAAAAAGAATTATAATGTCAACCATATAACACAGTAACACCGTAGAAAATAAATAACAATTTTTTTTTAATATGGCTTGCCTGTACAGATTAACCTAGAAACCATACTAATAGAACATCCTTCAAACCAGAAAACATTTTGTAGTATGAATACTTATATTTGAGGCAATATCCTAACTTACTTATACCATCTTACTACTAAAACTCTATTTATACATTGTTGTAATAAGGAACTGAAACAGTGTTTTTAACTGTAGTTAATCCAAACACACTGGCCTTACCCCATCCCAACAAAGTACACAAGTGTTGAGCTGTACTACTCTAGGAGAAACTAAAAACCCAAACCGGAAAATTAATTAGCTTTGTGGGGGTTGCACTGATTTAATGGCTTTTAATGCTTTAGAAAAACTAAATAAAACTATCCAATTTATCAACATTTGGAATAAAAGCTATGTAGTTGAGTACGAAGTTTAGAAATTCAAAGTTCTTCATCACTGACTCAGTTACTTCTGACAATCTAACAGAATTTAACACAGGACTTAAGAAGTGCCTGGTTTAATTTTACTAGATACTTCAAGTTTAACTTTAGTGTGATGTCTTAGAATAAGGATAACGATAAAAATACGAGGTAATAAAATTACACTAGAACTGTATTTTAGCTTTCCTTTGGTATTAAGAGATACATTACTAGTACACATCAATTTTCATATAATTATTCAGTTATCATGATTAGCAGAAAACAATGGCTGTGTTTCATTTTTATTTGATAGTAGAGTTGGGACATTAGTTTTTTCCAATTTCTTTTCTTGTTTCATTTTGTTTTTTTCCGGTACCGGAAATTGAACTCACAATTGAACTCATGCTTGCCAAGCAGGCGCTGTGCCGCTAAGCTAAATTCCCAGCCCCATCCAATTTCTTTTCTTTGGAAAGGGTATAAGTATGGGGACATGACTATGGGATTGTATGTATTTGAATTACTGCATTTCTTATTAGTTCTAATAGCATTAATATAGTCGAAAATTTTAAAAAGTGTTTGTAAAAGAATACACAACACAATACTGTGTGGTTTCTCATTCTATTTATATTTCTTTTTTAAGTTTATTTATATACACTGCTAATACAAAAACAGGTACATTTCCTCCCCCACTCCTTTTTCTTTTCTCTCTCTCTCTCTCTTTTTTTCCTTTGAGACAGGATACCACTATGTAGTTCAGGCTGGCCTTGAACTCACTATGTAGCCTAAGCTTGCCTCAAAGTCAGAGTAATCCTCCTGCCTTAGCTTCCTGAGTGCTGGGATTACAGGCTTCTGCCATAATGCTCAGCTAAAAAGCAGGTATATTTGAAGAGTAAAGAAGATAATTGTATAATGCTATGATAGCAGCTTATCTATGATACAACCATCTTGATAACAAATGTCAAATAGCAAATCAAGCACATGATAATCCACATTCCGATATGTACAGTGACTATACATCAAACATATTGAATAACACACATAGGATACAGGAAAAAAAAACACCCACCATGATTAAAATGGCTTTAAAGAACATACATTTTCTTCAGTATTTTTCACTACATTTTAATCACCTTAGAAGTGTTTTTAAGCCTATGGGATGTCCATTCCAGAATAACTGCAATTCTAGTTTCTATTTAATACTTCCATTTAGGCACAATATAACTGCAGATGGATCATTTATATACAAATCAGTAATCTAAAAAAACTTAGCAATGAATTAGTGCCATTCTAGAAAAGCATACATATACTGCATACCCCTAGAATATGTACCTTCATGAAAAAAAAAATTTTTTTTTTTGGTTTATCAGGATAGGATCTTACCATGTAGTTCAGGCTGGCCCTGAACTCACTATGTAGGCCAGACTAGCTTTGAACTCTGGCAATCCTCCTGCCTAAGCCTCCTGAGTGAGAGTGCTGGGATTACAGGCGTGTGCCACCATGCCTGGCTAGCTTTTCTATTTAATGTTTTAAAATAAAGAAAAATTTGAAAATTGCATAAAACTAAAAAAAAATTATGGCGTCCTATAGGCAATTTTAATTTATAAAAATAATATTTTCATGTTTGCCATGCTTCTATGCCTCCTTAAATCTGTACAATCATTCTCAAAGTATATTGAAGTTTATGAAGCATGTATATTAAGAAAACAGAAAAATATCACCAATACTGACTAGAAGGCCTTAACAAAATTTTTTTTGTTTAAATGGCCAAAACATTCTTTTATGTACATATCATAAGTTTTAATGGGCCAAGAGGATGACAAATTTGTTCAAAAGTGATGATTAAGCTGGGCGTGGCTATAATCCCAGCACTTGGGAGGCTGAGGCAGGAGGATTGTTGTGAGTCCAAGGCCAGCCTGAACTACATAGCCAGACCTTGTCTCAAAAAGACAAAAAAAAAAAGGGGCTGGGGATTTAGCTCAGCGGCAAAGCGCCTGCCTGGCAAGCACAAGGTCGTGAGTTCGGTTCCCGGTACCAGAGAAAAACCAAAAAAAAAAAAAAAAAAAGACAAAAAAAAAAAAAGAAAGTGATGGTTAATAGATTTCTGAAACAAAGGAAAATTATCAAAAGCAGCTTTTAAAGAAGCTTTTCTTTCTTTAAAGAAGTATTTTAATGTCCATTGTAGTGAGAACGTTTTTCCTTTTCTAGTCTTAAAGTGTTTCTTATGGCAAAGTCCATATTTTCCTGAAATTTTTTATATGTACTGGTGATAGGGAGAGCTAAACAGTTATTACATTTGTTTCCAATGGGAAAATCCATATGCAGACATTCAATCGAAGGAGCAGGTTTGAATCCAGTAGGCGGAATGGAATTGCAACCAGTTGCAAAAATAAGAATGTCTTCCATTGTTGTTGCAGATTTCCCATCTGAAAAGTTAGACAATGAAAGTGAAAAAACAATAAAAAACAAAAACCAAAAGATAAGAACAAAGCCATATTACATAATGATCATCACTACCTCTTTCCTCAACTAAGCTGGAATACTGAAGGGCACAGATTCCCACTTACATCTTGGGCAAACTAAATCACTAAGTCAGGTATAGTAATACGTAAACAGTACACTCATGAAGTGAATTTCAATGTAGAATGACTCAAAATCATTTTGTCCAACCATTCACTATATATGTTACCACTTCCAGAGCATTACCAATTAATTTATAAGCTTTACAAATGAAAGGAACAAACTGGTGAAAAAACAGCTAAATTAAAAGTTCTTTCATACTATTAAATGGAACGATTTTACATTGCTAATGCTCAATGACAAATATCACCAGCATAGTCCTCAAGAGTACATAAAGAATAATTCAGTCTAACTTCAAACTGAAAAAGATGATCTAAATGATGAGTTTAAAAACTACTACATACTCTTGCCAAGGTGAACTGGTGCACACCATAATTCTAGCTATTCAGGAGGCTGAGGCAGGAGGATTCCAAGTTTGAAGCCAGCCTGACAATTAAGTGAAATTATCCCAAAATAAGAAGGGCTGGATATAGCTCAGCTCTCCTTGAGTTAAGTCCCAAATACTATAAAAGAAAAAAACACTTCTGTGGGGTTGTTGCAATCATCTGTACATTTCAGGTTTTCTATGAAAAATGTCCTTTAACTCAAATTATGTAGAGGAAAACAAACTGCAAAATATAGATTTATTCTGTAACCTTTCATCACTTCCAATTCAGTCATGTAAACTTGTTTTGAAGCAAAACTCTGCAAGAAATAAATATTCTGAAAACAAAAACTCTGAGACAATTAAATAAAAATACAATATCCACATACCCTCAACATTCTGTAGGTAACTGTTCCAAAACCCCAATGCTGGCACATTAGGTAACGTGTGTACAGTAAAAAGGTCTTTAAGGATTTTTGCAGAAAGAGAATCAGGTTTGTGACAGAGGATGTTACAAAATGCTTCTGGGTACATCTGAATTTTCTCCAATACACCAAGTGTTTTCAGACCCTGCTTAAAACTTGAGAAGAAAAATAATGAGCCCATATTCATACATGTGTTTGGTATTACATGATTAGGGAATTAACATCTGCATCTAACTTACCTGGTATTTCTCAAATAGCTTACCATATGTATTCAGATATGAAAAAAAAGGAAAAAGAAAAAATGGACATACTAAATATACTCTCAAATACATAAACAAATACATTATTATATAAACTGAATATATGACTCCCATTTGGATTTATAATTTTCCAATTAAGTTAACAATATCTTCTTAAGAGAAGTAGCAAACATGTGAAGTATTTTAAACCTCAAAGCTATTACAGAAATGAAGCTTCTGAGAAAGCCAGGCACGATGCTGTACACCTGTAATCCCATCACTCTGGGAGGGTGAGGCTAAGGAAGAGTTCTAGCCTAGCCTGGGCAATTCAGTGATACTTTGTCTAAAAACAAAACAAAACAAAACAAAACAAAACAAAACAAAACAAACTATCCTCTAAGTTTAAAAATAGGGCTGGGGATGGGGGATGTAGCTGAACAAAAAGGTCCTGGGTTCTATCTCACAAAAAAAGTTTCTTAGAAATTACAAAGAAAAAGAATGACAAACCTGAACCACATAAAAATTTGAAATGTATGCACTGCTAAAAATAAATTAATTGTGAAAACATTTAAATATACATGACAGAAAATGCATTTCATATATAAAAACTATAAACAATTTTTCTAAAAGATCAATTTTCCACTCTGGGAGGCTGAGGCAGGAGGACTGTGGATACTAAGTGGCAGCCGTGCTCTAGCAACTTATAGACTTAAGTGAGGCCCTGTTTCAAAATGAAACATTTTCCAAAGCAACAGGGATATAGTTCAGTGCAAAGACTCTGGGTTCAAAAGGAAATCATGAGCAAAAAATATGAATAAACCACAGGAGAAATACAAATAAATATTTATTTACTTTTATGAGTACATAAATTAGTTATATAGATAGTGGGTTTTATTTTGGCACATGTGTATATGGATGTAAAATACTTTCATAAGTAAATGAGTATTTTTTAACAAACTTTCTAACTAATAAGCAAAGAACAAAAGTAACATTTTTGCCTGTAAGTCTGACTTTCTAGATTCCCTACCATTTACACATAATCTGCATACACTGATTTATCTCCCCTTTCTGTTGACTTTCTCTCATGAGGAGTTAAATGTGCTGGTATAGTCTGAATGTTTTTCACCCCTCTCAAGATTCATGCTGAAATTAAATCTCCAATACGATAGTACTGGGAGCCTTTCAAGCAATCAAATCATCTTACTACCAAAATCTGAACCATTAATAACAGTTGATTGACCCATTATCCATATAATTTGCATAGGTTAATTTAAAAGCCATAGGAAATTTTCCTTTTACTATTTACCAAGTCCTATGAATTTCCTTTTCTGAAATCTCTTTTATCTGCTCATTTTCTCCATTATGTCCCTGCTACAATCCTATTATAAATAATTTATAATGGAATTGTGTGCCAGGTGTGTAAATCTCCAAGTCCATTTTTAGTAGTGTAGTCACAGAAAGTGCCGGAGGTAAAATTCAACATCGTCATTTATCCTGAAGTAAGATGAACAGTGGCTCCCCTACCCTATTCCCTAGACCTTGTGAATGTGACTTTTTATTTGATAGAGGGTTTTTTTAGTTCATTAGTGCTAAGGATTTTGAGACATGCTCCTATTAGATTATTAGAGCCAACTCCAAATCCAATGACAAGTGTCTTTGTAAGAGACATACAGAGAGTCACACAAAGAGCAAAAGGGCATGTGATGTAGCCAGAGATGTAAATTACAAAACCACAGGTCAATTAATGCTTGGAGCCATCAGGAGCTAGAAAAGGCAAAGATAACTTCTCTCTTTAAATATACACAAAAAGTGAAGCCCTATGGACAAGGTGATATGGGGTGTGTGGTCTCCAAACTGGTGAGAATAAATTTTTGATTGATCAATTTCGTTATCTTTGAGACAGGATCTCACTATGTAGTTCAGGCTGGACTTGAACCCCAGGCTAGCCTGGAACTCACAGTGATCCTCCTGCCTCCCGAGTGCTGGCATTACAGGTGTGGGCCAAAAGGACTAGCTATTTTTTTTTTAAACAAAGTCGAGAGTGCTGGAATGGGTTAGATTTTCCTGTTGGAGCAAGCTCAAACTGTGCCAGACTATTTTGATAATCTGCCAGAGTATTATTTGGCAAATTTCTGTTGTTTTAAACTAGTCAGTTTGTCATAATTTTTGTACAGTAGCTATGGGAAACTACCCATGAAACAAAGTCCAGCTCCCTAAAATGGCTTCCACAGCCCTCCACAGCATAACATTTGCACTGCTTTCTAGCATTTAACTTTCACTTTCTATGTTATTTTTAAAAGATATTTCATTCAAAGTTAAGTTGGCCTTTAAAAAATTTACTTATTTGTTTACAGTAGTACTAGGGATGGAACTCAGGGCCTTTACACTGCACTATATCTTCAGCCCTTTTATTTATTTTTTATTTCGAGACAACAGTCTCAAAAAGTTGCTAATGTGACCAAGGGGGTTCCAATGTAATGATCCTCATGTTTCAGCCTTCCAGAGTGCTGGGATTACAGGGATGTGCCACCACAGTGTTTTAAAAATTTACTTTTAATTATGAAATATTTAAAACATATAAAACTCAGAAAATAAAGGAAAACCAAACTTTTTCATGTTTGCTCAAAATTTGTTAAGAAATATCTTCCATTTACCAGGTTAAATCCTACGTACTCATCATTTTCCTGTCTCCCTCTCCCCAAAAATTAGTACCAGAAATTGTTATCTAAGAATCGTCCTGGAACCTCTCTACAGTCTGCACTTCATTTTACTTCCCTATATATGTACCCCTAGACAGTAGCTAGTTTTTTTGGGAACTTTCTATAGATGATTTCACACTGTGTACTTATTTTACTGTAACTTGCTTTTTTCAGAGTAATTTTCACTTACAGTAACTGCTACTATATCAGAAAGCCTATTACTTTATTGTGAACAATTGCATTGCCTGTTTAAAATGTTTTATTCCTTGCTGATTTCTGCAGTTATTTTGATTTCTAAGTTCCAATTCACCTCCTTTAATAGATACAATAATTCTCAGTCACTCCTCCTTCAGTATTTTAATAGGCATTTTGAAATCAATACTGAATCAATATATTTTCTTTCTGAAGAATAAAAAGATAACACTTATAATTCCAATAGCTCTCATTCTTATCCTACTTCAAAATTATTTCTCCTTGTTTTATAATTCCCCTTGTTAGGCAATTAATTTTTTGCACTTAGTGTTTAGTCTTGTTTACCAACTTCTTTACTATTCCTCATCACTTCCAAATCTCCCCGTTAGAAATCTTATCTCTTATCTTGTTGACCTCTTTCTATAAGAATTTTCTGTACTGTTTTATGTAGACAGAGCCTACAAATGGTAATGATTTTAGTTCTAATTGTTAATAATGTTTACTTGTTCATTTAGTCTTGGTGCTCTGCTATGACCTCCAACATATATATGATTAAGGGAATGGGCCAATTCTGTGTTTCCTAAACTTGTGATAGCCTTCAGTACAGTGCCTATAATATTTCACCATTACATATAGTATCTGCCCAATGAGAAGATCTCTATCAATTGGAGTACCTAAATTTTCCAAGATTGAAATTATGCATTCCATTCTTTAAAAGTTAGCTTAAATTTATGTATGTTTAAATGCAGCAAATTTTGGGGGGGGGTCTCTGGTTATATGTTAATCATATGGTTTTTCTCCTTTAATCTATCAGTGGGGTATGTTACAGTGAGATCTAATGTTGCTATGAACTTGCTTTCTGCTATAAATACTCCTCAGAAGTGATGCTTTTATTCATTGCTCTTCTGGGTCTTCAATTCATTATTTGTAGGCTTAAACTATTAACCTCTCAGATCTCTGTTTTAAATATCTTAATTTTGCCATACATTCAGCAATTTCTTCTTATTCTGTTGACTTTGCTTTATAGAGTGTGTGTACTTGGGTGCAGATTCCAGACTGTGTAATATTCCTAAAGAATTTATTCTTTTGACAAAATTATTAGAGTCTTTTAAGATTAGGCCTTTCAGCCATTTACATTTATCTATTTAGAGTTCTGGACAGTCTGACTTTTGTTTTTAGCCTTAAATTATGCTTTTCTACTTAACGTGTTTTTCTTGGCTTGTATTCATCTTTTTCTGTCCACAAGAGATTTTTAAATAGGTTTTCTTGACTCCCCCACTTCATGCTCTCAACTAGTTTGGAAAGTACATATTCTATTCTTGCTATTTTAGTTTTTCTAAAAAGATTTATACTTCATTTAATAAAGCTTAAAGCTAATTAATGCTTTCCTACACCTATTCAATACAGGTTTCTTAGATCAGGTAAAGTCTAACTTTACCTTCTATATTATAGGCCTCTTTCTCTACCTTAATTACTTTCATTTCCTCTACATACAATGTGAAACACATCAAATAATGTTTTACTTTTCCTTCAACCATCAAACACAATTTGAAGGTGGCAAATTCTCTTAATAATAATATCTACATTTTTACCTCTTCAGTCTGTTGTGTCATTCTTTGGATCCTGATATCCCTAGCTAATGTCTATCTCTCTCCAACTTTCAAAATCTTATGTTCATTTTATATGTAAAATCCAGAGCTTTTAAAAACTGTACTTAGCAGGAAGAATAGAGATATAGAGTGTCTATAATATATTATCAGAACCTGAGATCTATGATAATTTTTTAACCTAGAGATACTATTTGATTCATTTCATATTTCGTATTTTTTCCATGAAAAATCTTTTCACTAACTCTAAAAATACTTTGTCTCATTCGGTTTGTTCTGTTATTTAAATCTTTAATGTGCTTTACCTTCCAATTCTTGCTTTCTTGCAAGGTTTTAAGTTTTGTCCTTGTTGTAAATGGGAACTTCACTTTTGTGAGGACTGCTCTCTCGTCAGCATTCTCACTAGGAAGCTTGAGCTGTAGAAATTTCCCTATACCACTGCTATGTATTTGCTTATTTGTGGCACTCTATGGGTATCACTGACTTCCAAGACCAATTAATTTGTTAACATTTCTGCCTCAGATTGATGTCCATAAAGAAACCCCAAAACGAGTTTGGGACAAGTGGAAGCTTTTGATTTTTTTCACGTGACAGCGAGGGTATTTTAGCATTTGGTCTTCTTGTTATGTCTGACACTTGTAGGCCTATTTTCTTATACGCTCCCTATATATCTTGCTAATTTTAAAAAATCTACATAAAAGAAGGGATTAATCTTCAACTTTTTCTTCTTTGCCCTTCATCTGATCTTCCTTAACCCCTAATTTAATCTTCAGGTTTTAATTTAAACACCCTTGTATGGGGAAGGCTTTCCCAACCCTTAGATGACTTTGATCTATATAAACCAAAACAAAACGAATCACAAGCAAATGACAATAATCCACTCTCTTAGGCAATGAGAAAAACCCATTTGTAGAGGAACTACAGTATTTGGAGAAAAAACATTATGTACATCTGCCTCCTATGAGATGCTTTTTTTTTTTTTGATTTTGTGAGACAAGGTCTATGTATTACAGCCTGGCCTTGAACTTACTATGTAGTCTGGCTGGCCTCAAACTCATGGTGATCCCTCTGCCTCTGCCTTCCAAGTGCTGGGATTTATAGGCATTTGTCACCACATCCAGCAAGAGATGCACTTTGAGTAAAATTATATTAATTCTATCTGAATTTAGTATTTCATATATAAATCCTAATTATAAATAGTAATCCTATTCATAGAAAATCTGGGTACACTTAAAAGGGTTATATAGCTGTTTTTAAAATTATAATATTGAAAGTATATTGGAAGTCATATCCTTTGTAACTATTTAAGAGTATGATGTTCTTAATATACTTCAGAAGAATGATAGGGAACATCCCAAATGTCCTTTAACAGGAAACTGGTTGAAAAAAATAGCAATGTATACAAAACAGAGAAATTCTGAAAGAAACAAAGAATGTCTATTTACTACCAAGGTGACCTCTAGAAAATGTTGTCAAATGGAAAAAAAAAAAAAAGAGTAGAAAAAAGGGTGGTTATCTAATAAAAGTACTCAGCACACACACACACACACACACACACACACACACACCTCTGTCATTAAAAAGAATAATTATGAAATGAGAAACAATTTTTTAAAAAAGCCAAAATGATTACCTCATAAGGGGATGGAAGGTGGATGTGATAAGCACAAAAGGTGTACTTCTTTGAATACACTGTTTCACAGAGCTAGCTATTTTCTATAGATGCTTTTTTTTTTTTTTATTTTAGAAATAAAAGGAGGAAAATACTAACAGACAGACAACATTTTACAAAACAGCAAAGGATCAGTACAGACATTACAGAGTTACAAACAGAGTGGTAGGGAATTAACAATGCTTGTTGTATTACATATTGATATCTTCAACGTAGTTTCTCATGAAAACAGATATAGACGTACAAAGCTGATCAACCAAGGCCTCATTGACAGCTTCTTTCAGCAAGGAAACACAAGACAATAGAACAGCCATGTTAACTATCCTGCATATACATACATACAAACTTTCTCCTTCTTTCCCTTCTCTTTTCCCATATCCCAGTAACCCTTTACCTTTGAGTGCTTTCCTATCAATTCACAATGGCTATCATATCGCCTAGTTTAAATTAACTCTTTCAGGCTTTACACTAGAGAAACAATGCGGTGCTTGCACATGTATGTTTGATTTATTTCACTTATGAGTATGGTCTCTAGTTGTGACCACATACCTATAAAAGCCTCGAGTTTATCTTTTGCATTACATTTTTTTTTTTTTTTGGTTTTTCTCTGGTACCGGGAACCGAACTCACGACCTTGCACTTGCCAGGCAGGCGCTTTGCTGCTGAGCTAAATCCCCAGCCCCCAGAGCTAGCTATTTTCAATATGTTTTTACTATATATTTGACTTTGGAAGCATGCAAATACTTCATATAATCTTTAAGTAATATTTTAATAAAATCTTTAAAAATAAAACAGCCAAAATTAAAATGGAAATGTATATCCAGTTTATAGTAACACTGCCAAGATTAACTATTCCAAGTGACTTAACAGCCCACTAACGTGATATATAACTCTACAAAACAGAAAAATAATTTTAATTTATTTTCAATAATTATACGTTATTTGTAGAAATGTTTGGGCTATTACTCTGAGACTACTGTTTATGAAATGTGTAATAAATCAAGTGAAAAATGACTTTGCAGCCTAATTCACCTGTGTTTTTAAGAAATGGGAGTTTCAATATGGCTTAAAGAAAAAGTTTAGTAAAAATCATAGAGTAGTAAATTTGAATTAGAAATCAACACAAATTCATGAAGTATTTTACTTCAGAAAACTAGTCTAAAGCAAAACAGAATCCTATATTTTCCAGTTTTGATCTACTGAAAAGACCTAGACAATTAAAGCCTTATATCCAGAGAACTGAAAAAAAGGTAATGTAATGAGGTTTGTTTACTTAATAAGACAATATAAACCTTAGTAAGGATAATAATTATAATGGTTTTAAACATATCAACTATATTTAAAGTCTATGGGTTAATCTTAATATGAGTGCTGGGGATCGAATACAGAACCTTATGTCTGATGGGCAAATGCCTTACTGCTAAGCTACATCCCCAGCTCAGATACTGAAATTGTTAAAGAAATGAATCCATCACTTCTGAGATGATTTTGTATGTGGTGTTAAGATTAAGATTGGACACAGGCTGATAACAGTTTTAGGTGGTGAACACACAGGCTACTTTCATAGATATTTTCTATTACTTTTTAAAAAATAAAGGCGTTTGAAGAGATATGTAAGTTGTCAAAGTTCTTTTAAAAATTATTGGAATTAAAAAGTGTGAAGACCACTCAATAAATTAAAGAAGGGCAAAAATCAGATCTACTGTGTTAATCAAAGAATAGTTATGACCTCTCTTACCCAGCAGATGACAGGTGCTCAATAAATACTTATTAAATGAATAAGTAGAGATGGAATAGTTAGCCCATATGTTTTAGAGTTTTTAAAATAACTTTTTATTTAGAAACATGATTATAAATTGAAGTAATGATCATTTTTTCTACTAAGCATCACACATTAATAGAATTCTGTATAGAATGACTGGAGCAGTGATCATTCTTAAGAGGTTAATTTTCAAGTGTTATTTATAAATAAGATTTAAATTTTCCTGAAACACATTTACATTTATTACTAAATGTATCTCACAATATAAGATAATTAACTACTTTAAACGTATCATTTGAGAGTTTAACATATAAACAAATGCTTACCTTTCAAAGGGTGCTTGGACTCTCTTAATTACATGATAGACAAGTATGTCTTCTACTAACATGTATTTATCAGTTAATGCTGTTATATGTCTTAGACATCCACTAAGTTCTAGGTAGTTATAGCATTCATTTATTACTGAGTTTAAGTCATCCATGTTTGTTGCAGTTTTTATCTATAACAAAGGAGAAAATACACCCACTTTACTCATTTATCTGTGAATGATATTTATATTTCAAATGACACAGTACTTTATACTCAATTTCTGAGTACATCAGGGTGGATTGAAAGTATACTAGGAAGAATTTTCTGGAATAAATGCCTGACCATCTAGTTCAACAAATACTGTATACTTCTGTCTTCAACATACTTAAAATATAGTATCACTTTAGTATAGGAAATTGCTGGTATAAAAATAAATGATATAGAAAAGTTACATGGCACTGAGATGAGAGATGATCTAAGAAGATTTTGTGAAAGAGAAAGTAGATCAGCTAAGACTTAAAAGATGGACAGAGTTTTATCGAGAGTATTTAAAAAAAAAAAAACCAGCATAAACAAAGAAATCATTATGTGCCAGACACTTTCATATAGGTTAACTCTTTTTTTGAGACACAGGGTCTTGCTATATAGTGCAGGCTAGCTTTGAGCTCATTATGTCATCCAAGCTGCCCTTGAACTCAAGGTGATCCTCCTGCCTCTGCCTCCCAAGTACTGGGATTACATCACAAAGGCTAACTCTTAATGACACAGAAAGAGAAATATAAAAATAGGAGTCAACCAATAATCCCTTAATAGAAAAATGAATTAAAAAAATGTGTCAAACTTCCCTGCTATCCACTTTCAATAATACTAAGACAATATTGTAAGTGATTGGACAATAAGAAGGAACCCAATTTCCTAGATGAATTTATATATATCACAACTCTTTGTTTAAACTAAGGGCCAGTTCTATAAACGCATAGATAGCATTTTATCCTTTGTGAATCAGTTGGTCTGTCCCAGCTATTCAATTCTGCCAGAGTAGTGGGAAAGTGCTATGTAACAAATGGGCATGATTGTGTTCCAATAAAACCACTTACAGAAAACGCAGCTGGCCAAGGCCTAGAGATCCTGATCTTGGCAAAAGATTTTAGAGGACAATATCAGCATCGGCCTTCTTTCAGCCACGGTCTGGGTCTCTTTGTTAAAGATGCATAGTCTACACTGAACTTCCTATCTATCCTATTACCCAACTCCTTTTGAAAATTATTCTGTTTACATTTATGTTTCTTACATCATGGTTTATTCTATTTGTTTCTCCTCTATAATTCTGCTAAAATGTAAATTCTGATAAAATAGGAAAGGGGTATACAGTATTTGTTGATTAAGTGTATGAACAAATAGTGGGTAGGAAGTATTGGAGTACATAAACCATGAAAAAGAGTTAAAAGTCATAAATGCCTTTATTGAGAAAAGCAATGAGAAGCCATTGAGCATTCCTGAGGAAGAAAGCAGAATGGTCGAAATGGAACTTTTGGAAGACTCACTCTTAATACTAAAATATCCTGTTTGTCTAAGCCAAGATATAATTTGAGTTTGGTTTAGTGGGTGCACTAGAAGTATACAAAGGAAAGGTGGAGGATATGCCACTACAAACAGCCTGACATATAACTGTTAAACGAACTACGAAAGAATGAAAAAAACTCTTCCAGGATAGCCTGAAACAAGAAGTCTCTTAGAAAAAAAACACAAAAAATTGAAGGAGGGTGCTTTTGTTCAAATAGAGAGGGCCTCAAAACACAGGCCCATGAATCACTCAGGAAGGTTGTAAGACAGAAGAAGCTCTCCAAAGAATATAGGATGTGGGTTAAGACAACACTGAAAAATGCTTACGTTTCAGGGGTAAGAGGAAAAAGCATTAAAGAAAACAACAGTAATCAAAAGTAGAAGTAAAATACTAAAACACTAGAGAGGAATTCTAAGAAATTGGTGACTACATCTGTCAGAGAAAAATGAAGTATTAAAAAGAAAGGACTATAGATATGAAGATTCAGATCTCTTGTTAGAAACTATGAACAAGCCAAGTTAGGAGAGTCATGGTGGGAACAAAAGATTGATTACAAGAAGATAAGATATGAATAGAAAATGGAAAACAGAGACAATGAAGTTAAAGAACAATTTTTAGTATACAGAATAAGTTAAAGGGCCAACTTAAAGTATGACTTTAGGATGAGCAGTATTAGGCCAAATAAATAGAACTGTTGTTAGTTACAATATAGAAACTTACAATTCCATAGTGCTTACTTTGTGGTTTAGAAACTGAGGATTAACAAGTTAACATGTTTAAGCTTATAGCATTTATGTGATAGCTTATAGCATTTATGTGAACAGCTTATAGCATTTATGTGAACTGACCCTCAGACTAAAATCTCACTTGTAAGGCTATGCTTTAATCATTTAACTATACTACCTATCAATTAATGGACAGAGTATGCTTAAAAATGAGGGAAGTTAAGAAGGAATCAGCAACATGCAGGCAGTGATACTTATCCCATAGGGGATTATGATAAAGGAGTTTGTATGTGTGATATATACAGTACAGAACCCACTGTAAGTGCTCAATAAATGTTAACTACTATTATGTGGGAGCAGTAAGACTCCACACTTATTTCCGTAAGAAACAAATTAAACTTGGTTTTTCCATCTGTCATTCATACTTCCCTGTAAGAGAAAGGGCAAGTATTCTAAACGGTGAGGCAAATCCTTTCTTTCCTCAGATTCTCCTGCATGTAGGAAAGTGCATTTTCAACTGTTCTCTAACATCTAACAAGGAACCTGACTCTCATTACCTCTGGCAGGTAGATTAAACCACCCAATTCATTTTGAACCCAAATCTAACATTATTCAAATGGCTTTATCAACATTAAATCTGGCACTTTGATCTCTAGTTACCTGACTTTTACATCTATCTCTTAACTGGTTCTGAACTCTTTTGGTAAACATAAATACCATACAATAACTGATAAGTACACATAGGAATTATTCTATTCATAGTGACATACTTCTGCAATGTAGTCTACGTTTTAATAAACAGGTACATTTCTTACCCTGATTATAATCTGCGCCACGTCGAAGTCTGATATATCATCTAAAATTGGTTGGGTATTTTCTGGTCCATAAGCAAGGCAGTTAAACAGGGTTTTAGAAAAGAAACCAGGTGAAGGACCACCATGAACCAAGGAAATGGCAAGCATTTTGCCAGCTTCATAATAAAGATTCTCTTTTAGAGCTGTAAATACAGATGAAAACACATCACATATGCTTCTTTTATTACTGTAAGATATCCATCATTTTAAGTGAATACATTATAAAAAATTAAGCCAAAAATCTAAACATTAGACAAATCTAAAATAGCACTCATTAGAAGCTATTACTCCATGTATGCACCTGAGTTATCTAAAAACATTTCCTGAATATAATCAATTGTAGAAAAAAGGGAAAATATACGAGTTTTGAAAAAAATTGCAACACCTATAACCCCACAATAATCACTGTAAATCCTTTAGTGTATTTGTCTGTACATACACACACATAAGATAGCTTAATTTTTGCTTTTTTCAAGTTATATTGTAAAATTTTTCTTATACTATTCAAAATTACTCACTTATAATTAAGGAATGCATTAAGACAAATATTGTTCAAACACTGAGATGTACAACAAAGAAAAAAATCTCCCTATTACTGGATATCCACGTTGAGTGCATTTTTCAATTATCTGAGATATAATGTTACAATCAATATTTATTTACACGTTTTTGTTTATGTATGTGACTTGATTAGGATAGACTCCTTACAGTGCATTAAGGGTCAAATGATGTATTTTTAAGGTTCTTTATGTATATCATTAAATTATCTTTCTAAAAGGAACAAATTTACTCCAAACAGTATATGCTATCTTACTGTACTCTTATAGCTTTAAATATTTTAAAAGGTGTCATTCAAAATGTTTTAGTAACTATGATGGTCAAGAAGATAAAATGTAAAATGTCCTTTGTTTTTCTACTAACTACTTAAATCAGTAACATTTATAGTAATGGAAATTATAGTAAAATCTCTTCAATGATGACCTTATTAGTTATATTTTATGCATAAAAAATAACAGAAATATTGACAGGATAATTAATTTAAGTATGTAAAGCTAGCAAAGTAAATGTGTACAAACTTGAATTCAGATTTTGTGACTTAATCCACTCTTTACCAAAGTTATCCAAAGTTAACATTATTGATTATTTTAAAGGAATTTAATGTTACTGATAATTTTTAAAGGTATTTAATAAGTTGTTTGTAGTATACAGAGTAATAATACTTCAGGCAAGGTGAATAAAGTCTAGGAAACAAAGAGAAGAAAATTCCTATGTAATGAAATAAGTCCTCTCTTACATAGGTGTGCATTAAAAAATTCTTAAAAACAAATTGTGTTAAAAAAATCTATTATGTTTGAACCAAGAAACTATTTTACTACAAATCCTATGCGAAGGCCAAATTTCAAGTATATGACTACAAGAAGGACCCAAATAATTATCTGTCCCATTTGGCCACTGTATTCAAATGAAATTTGAATATAAAGTTTAAATGAAGTTAGCTTTAATTATGAAATCAGAAGGCTGTAAAATATAGATATTCTTAAACAATGTTTCACTACAAAGCCTTTCTGCTCCCCTCTCCTTCCCTCCCCTTTCTAATTTTACCAGTACTGCAGTGTGAACCCAGGACCTCACTCATGCTAGACAAAGGTTATACCATGAAGTTATCACTGATTATAACAAAACTTAGCCTTAAAAATATCTTTTCATCCCTCTTTCCTATGATCCTATCAGTAGTTCATTAAGATAAATTACATATTTATACTGCAGTGAATGAAAATTAATTCTAACCTTATTTCTATATATGCTATATTCAGCATGTGCAATAAATAAAATGATTACCTTGAGAATTTAGAGATAAGTTCTTTGATAAGGAACCTTCAAACATTGGAGAGTTCTCAAGATACTGCATTAAAAGACACAGAAATTCTTGCTTTGATCCCGGTTGCTCTCTTCCAAAATTATCTTTCTCAAGAAATACTACTTCAATTATGTATGAAGGATTGAAGTTTTGATTTCTAAATTCATCTACGGCACTGTTCCAGATATCGGCTTTCTTGATACATAATCTTTTAGATTTTTTCTTAATTTGAAATCCTAACTCTATCAATATTGTTGAAATATCTCTTCTAAACTTGCTGCCTTGCCTACAAAACATGAATTTTAACACAGATTTACTTTAAAGTATTTTATGTGAAACAATTATATAGACAACAAAAAAGAGAAAATAAAGTTGAAAAGGAAATTCTTCCCCAGCTCTTACCCGAAAGCTGAATAATGGCTGCTACTGGAACTGAAAACAGTTATTCGTTAACTTTAGGTTTTAAACTCTTGATTCCTCACCTCAATCTTCTATTAAAATCATTTACATTAAGTCATTTACATTAAGGTTGATAGATGATTATCTCAAATTTGCTCAATTCAGGGACTAAAGGTTTAAGAGTCACAAACTCAAACTCTTACTACTTCCCGACCAATGGCTAAAGAACTGGCTTAAAAGAACCTTATTTCATATTCCCTACATCCATTAAAAAAACAAATGTAATCTTTGCATATAATATATGAGAAAACTATGACTCAAAGAGATTACACAATGTATTTGAAATCATAAAACTATAATGAACAGCAGAACTAATATTATAAACAATTCACAATCTCTTAAAGGATACCTTTTGGTCTAGACCAATGAGTCTCAAAACGTGGCCCAGACCACAGCAGCAGCTACACAGCTACACAACCAGAAGCTCCATAATGACAATCAGGTGGATTTTATGGCCTAGCTCAAATCATTTCCTGCACCATTTTCCAGTTATAATTTAAGTTAATATACTCAATGACCACGGATCGTATCACTACAGCAAGTAATAATTTTTTTTCACATCCTAATACATTACAATGGCCAATTGTGGTCCAGGACTTTGCTTTTCCTTTTTTCACAGAATGCCCCTTTTGCTGGCCTACTTTGAGGAAAAATCGAAGTTATCCTCTTTTTACAGCAGGCTGACTCCCTGTTCCCACCTGTGTCAGTAGGAACAATAATGTTATTCTTCAAGAATATGACTGCATGTTAAAGCAGGAGCAAGGAATCAAACTTCCTTGGAACAACATGTTTGGAACTCTAAATATTACGATTATTTAAATATAACCGAAATTTTATAGAAAAAGTATAATAAATAATTGCAGATAAACAAATTTTTCAGTTGCATTAACAAAACTGGCATCCCCTGCCCCCAAAAAACAAGGCCCTCTTTAGGCACTTTATTAAATAAAGAGTATTGAAAAATGAACTCTCAGGAGTATTCTGAAGTACATAAAGGTGTTTCACTTCAACAGCTAAAAAGTAAGATGCCATTAATGTCATAAAAAGTGTTTTCTTCTGATGATACTCTAGCATTAAGTGCATTTTTTCAATGAATTTTTAAGTGATAAAACGTTTTTAACTTATAGTAGGTTTCTCTTTGAATTATTAGAGCTTTTTGTATCTTCTGCATACTGTCACATTGGAAGTATTGATATCATAAAGCCTGAGTAACTTTAAAATTGAGTTAGTGAGCAGTGAAATTTTAAAGACTTAAACAATTATTTTTCAAATGAGGAGTTAGAATAATATAATTAGGCCCTCACTAAATACATCTTCCTAAATTATCTTGATCATATTTAGCTGAGTCACTGTAAGCACGTTGTCACTAAGAATAACATTATGGCCACTAGTTTTCTGTGTTATAATCTTTTATCCTTGATATTTTATAAGTACACTGTAGGTACTTAAAATCCCAATTACTTTATCAGAATGAATAGAAAAGATTCATTACTGAATTACATGTATAGTTTAAACTTAAAAACATAACCCATATCATAAAGTAACTCGGAACTGATATGTTGACCAACAACATTGTTAAAAAGCCAGAAAGTTCATATAAAATGTTTTTTGCACTTTTTTATACTTTTTTACTATGTGCACTTAGTTCCAAAGAAAGAACTTTAGATTTATCAAGCTTACCGACAAAGCCTCTATCAGACTTTCGTGACTGTGGCTGATTACTAGAGATGATTTCTGAGTTGCATTTGTACTTTCAAGGGGACTTAACCAGGGAGACTGGCTTAGTAGCTACACCATATAACATCCTGACCTTAGAAGAAATGTTTCTGCCTCCCCAGGGTCTTTTTTTAGTACATGTGCAGTATATAGTGTCTACATTCCTTGTGTGAGTTGGTACATATAGATAACATCTTAATTCCTACTCCCATCCCCTTCCCTCTGCTCCCTATCCCTCCCTCCACCTCTTAATCCTCTTCCCATTAGAGCAAGAGCTATCTCCCTGCTTCCTACCTTTTACTCTGCTCTCTGTAATTTGAGTTTCTCATATAAGAAAAGCCATGCAGTATATAAGCTTATGTGTCTGATTTATTTCACTTAGTATTATGGGCTCCAGGTGCATGCATTTTCCTACAGTTGCAAATTTATCTTCTTTTTTTGACACAGTAGCACTCCACTATATGTATGTATCACATTTTCTTTATCCATTCATCTGTTATGGATATACAGGCCACATCTTAGCTACTCTGAACTGTGCTGCTATAAACGTGTATGCACCATCTTCCTTTGAGCAAATATCTAGATTATCTAGCAGCTGTGTAGAATTAATTTCTTTTTGGCTTTTTGAGGAATCTCTATATCGATTCCCATAGTGGTTGTACTGGTTTATATTCCCATCAACATGTAAAAGGTTTCCTTTCCCCTCCCAGCCTCATCAGCATTTTATTAGATTTCTTGATGATGGCCATACTTTTAGGGGGTAAGAAGGAATATGTGTTGTTTTAATTTGCATTTCTTTAATAGCCAGCAGTGTTGAGCATTTCTTCATCTATTTGTTAGCCGCCTGTACTTCTGTGAAGTGTCTATTCATTTCACTTGCCCATTTTTTTGTAGGTCTTTTATTTTGGGGGGTTCAACTTTTTGGGATTTTATATATTGTAGGTATGAGTCCTCTGTCTGAGGAATAGTTGGCAAAAAATTTTCCTTCCTGTAGGCTGTCCTTTACACTGTTGTTTCTTTCACTGTCCAAAAGCTTTTTGATTTGATATGATCCCACTTGTTAATTCCCAGTACTACTTCCTGTGCAATCAGGGTTTCATTCACAAACTCCTTGCCTATACCTATTCTAAACTTGTAAACATTTTTTCCAACTTCTTGCAGGAGCATTTTAATGCAATTATCCTCATTTGATGTTTCTAAAAGCATTTCTAAATAATGAATCAAAGTTTCATGTGGAAGGTCAGAGATAACCTACAAAAAGTGTGCCAGAGACAGTGTGTACTGCTTTGTTTATCCAGTCATTTCTGCAACAGGTATTTATTGAACCACTTTGTTTTGGTTTGTTTTTGACTCATGTTAGTTCATGTAGTTAGAACTATTTTGAGATGTGGTCATTTTTATAATCCTCACCCAAAAGATGTGGTAAAGAGTTAAGTAATTTTCCAAAGACATACACAGAAGGTGACAAGAGCCATCTATAAACCAAGTGTCTTCCAAGTTCTGTTTCTTCAGTCTTGAGCAGAAAGGCTGGGGAAAATACAAAGGCCCTCTGCTGTAGAGTAAACCCAGTATTTAAATTATGTCAGTGTTTGTATGTCACAAAAGCCAACCTTTTATCTGTCTAGTCGTATCATTTTATTTGACTTATTCCTTTTCCTTTGGACCACTGACATCCACCGCTGCTCCCTGATGCCCAAGCTAAAATGTTTCTAGTTATGAACAGTTTTTCCATACCTTACACCCTACCTGAAATTTTTCAGTAGATTATTTTACAATCTCAGCTTTGAATTTAAAAAAAAAAATCTTTCTAAATGCAAACCCACACAACCTTAGCCTGAAGCACCTCATCTACTTTAATGTCTTTTAGTTAATTAGTATCTCTGGATAAAAGACATTTCAAGTACGAACATGGAACTAACTAATAAGAATTTTAAACAAACTTATTTCCTTTTCTTTCCATTTGGCACCTCTGAACAATGTGGTTTTCATTTCAGATCTTTTATGCTTCAGGAAAATGATGTATTCATCAACATAGCTTCTTACAGACAACACAGGTAGCACTGAGCTGTGTCCCCACCCCTCACTGGTACCTTTTCTTCTCTCTCCTTGTGGTACTAGCCATGGAACCCAAAGTCTCATGAATGCTACCACTGAGCTACACTCTCAGCCCTCACTCACACTACACCAGGCTTGCACACTGAAACTGAATTTTACCCTAGAATATTTACCTCAGTCATGTTCTGTCACTATTGTGTCAAACTATCCAAACTGTTGTAATTTCTTTGCAAATGTAGGATAACGAAAGTACATGCTACATAGAGTGGCTGTGGGTGGTGAGGTAGGGTATGTTAGCTTTGTGTTAATATTGATGACTACTTCCCTCATGGCATGTTATATACAGGGATGGCCTGAGGAATAAATCTTCACCTTTGTTTAGAAACCACATATGACAAGCAAGTCATATGTTTTGAAAAATGACATCTCTTCAGTTAGTTACCTAAATAGGACCTGTACGACACACTGAGCTCATCAGTTTTGAGTGAGGCAGGTACCATGCTGGCTCTAGGACTTCCTTTGCTGCCTTCAGAGTTAATCACAGCCAGTGGCCCCAATTCAGCACATATCGGTGCCCTGCTCTTTGTGGATTCTGCTTCTGTATCAGAGATACCTAAGCAGGGAGTTACGGGGGAAGTGCCACACAAAGGGCCTAACACTTTGGGCTCACGAGCCCTTCCTTGAGCCATCCTAATGAACAACTGTCATTAGGTAGGGTGTAAGAAACTACAAGACAACTCCACATAGCAGCCAGTACGTGTTTTTAACTTCGGTCTCAGATTGTCCCCATACTATTTAGAAGACACCCTTCTTCTGTTTCCAGTGTAATATATGAATGAAACAAGGAACGGGGTGAAATATTTCAGAAGTATGAATAATCAAAAGGGCTATGTTACAAATACTTCTTGAACTTTATATTTTATGTCCTCCAAATATATAAATCCTTTAAATAACCTGTTTATTTTTTTATAGAAAGCCGTAACAGAACATGATTAGTACATAACCATGTAAGAACATTCACACTGATACAATCAACAAATTCTTCAAATTTGTACGTGAGAAATAGTCTGAGTGTTAATTATAGGAGGACTTCGACAGGCTCATTTTGAGAATAGTCCGCTTTGATAACAAACTCAAGACACAGCTTGCCAACAGAATCCTTTTAGACATAATCATTTTTATCCAACTATTTTGAAAGGTTTGTGGATTTACAGTCTCCTTCTCTTCATGGTACCTTGTCTGGGAAGACATAACAAATGTGGCCCTGTAGTATGTGTATCATATTCTGGTGTTTTGTTATTGCCAGATATTGAAAAGTAAAATAAGATACCATCCATCCGTTACACAGAATGAGGCTCCTGCTCATCCAATAAACAGAGCAGTTCCTCATTCACATTTTTGTTCCATATAGAGAGGATCAAAGAATTCTGTTGGAGTTAGTTTGCCTTAGGGAACAGCCAGTCACTGAGCACAGCCCTGACAGTATGAATATAACTCTAGCCAAACAAGCAATTTTAGCTTATGCTTTATCTGAACCTCCAACTTTGGTACACACTTCATTCCAAAGAGTGCAAACAGGGAACCAAAAAAGCCCAAACTGACAGCCATAATTGTAAGTCCTCTACATGCCAGGATGTAACTGTCCAGCACCAGCATGGAAGGGAAGTCCTTGCAGTTGGAGATACCCATGAAGTCTTCCAGATTGGCCCAATAGGTGGTGGTGGTGATGACAGTGCTGTCGATGGTAGACACCTTCCAATAGTAGGTGGGCAGTATGGAGGACACCAGTACACAGCCAGAGATGGAGACCATGAAGATGCTGATCTCCGAGGCCATGAAAGCCATGCTGCCAGCCGCAGCCACCTCGTGCTGGTGCTTGCACTCCCACTCGCAGCCGGACCCCCAAAAGTGGCATTTTAAAACTGTGATTCCTTACAGTTTGACAATATTCTACCTACCTGAAAAATGAAGTATCCAAATAACTTTCAGAAAAATTCTCTTTTACATCTTCTAAGGTTTTAAATTTGAATCTTAACATGAGAGTACTTCATCAACCTTAGCAATTAATACTATTTTTCTACTTTTTTCTTACTGGGTAAAGCAAGGCTCTAAAGGCTTTTTTGCAAAGTTACATAAACTTAAAAGTCATAACTACAACTGAACACCTGATACAGTATAAAAGTGTAATTCCAGTCATGTTCAAATATTTAAGAATGATTTTAAGAGTTATTTATTTTGCTATTTTGTGGAAATAGTTAAGAATATGGTAATATTTAATAGATATGCCTTAAAATTTTCCAAAGGGAAAAGGTGAGATTTAGATTTCTGGTATTAAGCAAACAATGGTTATAATACCACAAAAAAACCATCTTTATATTCATTTTTCAAAGTGACATGGTATGCTTGATATTTCAATTTCCTTTATTACTCTATAATCAAATGACATTTTAAAGCTACCTTGAAAATGATCTACAACAAATAAACTTTGTGACTCAGTACACAAGAGTAATTAAAACAGAATTCACATATATATTTATGTGCAATACAATCTGATAATTTATATTCTAGTCTATTCCATTTTGATTTTTTTAAAATGCTGGTTGCATTGATTTTATGATGAATAGTGAACTCTATTAACACTTATAGAGTACTTATGATCAGCTAACATCTAAGTGTACATGGCATTTTTTGTCATAATTTTCTCCAAATAGATTTTGTATCTCAAATTTAAAGCACACACCTTAGTAGATCTTTACTCTGCGCTCCAGGTGACTGTCTGGGTAACTTAGGTGATGATTCTTCCAACAAACAATCGGTAATGGCCACATTATTAGAGTTGGGTAATGAGTGTTTTTTGGCTTTTCGGAAATCTACAGATTTAAATCTCAGCGTTAGCATTACAAAAATAAAAATAAAAAACTTTATTAAAATAGAAAAATTCTATTCAGAATTATAAGCTATTACCTGAATTGTAGATAATACTTCTACATTCTGAACACTCCCAATTTTGTTCCCATGACCGTAGTGAGGAACAGGCTAAATGTGTTCCACTAGAACCACAGCACTGACAGCGCTTTATCTCCCATTTGCTGAGGACACACAGAAAAGCAGATGTTTATGTTTGACACTAAATCTAGTTCCAATCATCTGTGCTACCATAGACTTCGCCCTCTGCTACACATACAAAATCAACCCTTTTACCACAGGGAAAATAGATTACCTGCTTCAATACTTTTCTTTCTTTCTTTCTTTTTTGTCTTTTTGAGACAGGGTCTCGCTGTGCAGTTCAGGCTGTCCTTGAGCTCACTTTGTAGCCCAGGCTGGTCTCAAACTTCTCAAAAACACTCCTCCCGAGTGCTGGGATTATAAGTGTGCACAACCATGCCTGGCTTGCTTCCATACTTTTCTAAAGCAGTTTTTCTATTTAATTTATTATGTGTGTTAACTTATATTTGAAGATGGCTATGCTCACAGGGAGACTGTGTCATCGTGTCTGATGTGGAATAAGTACTCAATAAATTTCAAGGTAAAGCAATACTTTCTAAAATGAGCTTGCTCAGACACTTCAGGTATTGAGTAGAACCACAGGGTCCAGATTTCCTTCCTGGGTTATAATCATATCCTCTCTCATTTGCCTTTTCCACTGTTGTGTGACAGGCAGAAGTTTATATTCATATTTTCTGTGTGGATATGGGTATGGGTTGTGTTATGTGCTATTACTATCATTCTCTTTATATAGCGATGGAAATAGCTCCTGAGTGAATGGGTATGTGGGTAACAGGAGAGGTAGCTAAGTATTGCTCCAGCTCTGTAGGTCCTAGTTCTTACTCTTTAAAGGGAAAGTTTAACCCTTACAATTTTAATTGTTACTCCTGTTATTAAAATGAGAAAACCAAAGCAGAGTGAGATAAATTACTCGCCCAACTAAGCTCACACTGATTAAGCCTTAGAGTGAGGTTCCCAACCCAGTCTACCTGGCTTGAGACCTATGTTCCTAATTGCTACACTGTGCTGTCTTTTACCAATACTGCTTTTTCTGAGACAAGAGGGAATAAAATTAAAAAGAAAGTATCTCAGTAGCAGATATCTATGTCCCAGAAGAGCAAAAGTGATCTCAAAAAGTAACTGCCAAAAGTAAAGAGTTTTATAGGTACTGATTTGGTGGTCAGCAATACACAGGCTGTACAGATTAAGAACAACCTATAATTAGTTTAGGAAATACCAACTTTAGTGAATGTACTGCTTCTTAAAACTGTATATGCATTATCTCATACATGCCTTTCAGCAAAACCCTCCAGGGAAGTACTCCAAGAGTTGACAAAAGAATAATCAGGGTCACCAGATTAAGTAGCATGGGTAACAGTACATATTACTTGACACTTTCAACATTATCTCTGTCCTTAAAGAATTTCTGGTTTAATAACATTAAATTTAAATAATGATGATTATAAGCACAAAGGAAATCTGCAGCCCAGAGCAGAAAGAGTTGCTTAGGGTAAATTTTCTACTACTGCCCAGACCTCAGCTAATTCTTTACATATAAGTAGTAGCTGATCTAGTCAAATCACTTTCTAAGAACACGACTCCCAGTATTCTGCTCTGTACTCTAAGTTTACTATGTTAATGAAGATTATATAACAGGAACGACAACTTGCTGACATTTCCTACATCAATTTCAGCAAAACTGATCTGTTATTTTTCTATCTTACATCCTAAATGAAGACTCTCTTGATTCCTAGTGCAATATACTATACCTAAAAAATACAAGGTGACTGAATAAATGGTTATATATTGACACTACAAAAGGGTAATCAATAAATTTCAATGCCAAACTTTTTCTCACTGTTCCAAATGGCACAATGGTAGGTTAATCTAGCTAAATTATCTCCCATCGCAGTGCTGTCCAGTAGAAAATACAATGCAAATCCTGTATGCAATAAAAAAATCTTCTAATACCTCCATTTTAAAATGTACAAAGAAACAGGTAAAATTACTCTAAATATATTGTTTCCAACGTATTACCCCTTTTACAATAGGTAATCACTATAAAAATTAACAAGATATTTTAAATTCTTTTTTCTATATGATGATGCATTGATTTGTGCCCATAGACAATACAGAGGGACAACTATGAGAAGACACATAGAGAGGGAAGCATTCTGCAAACCAAGCAAGGAGAGGCTTCTGAAGAAACCAAATGTATTGTCACCTTGATCTCACATTTCTGAACCCTAAATTACAAGAAAATAAATTTATTTTGTTTAAATCACTTATTGTATGGTATTTTGTAAAAATAACCCTGTTGACCCAGGTCACTGGTGTGTTTTTCACATGTAGAGGACCCTCTCAATTTGGAAAAACCTTATCTTATAGGCTTAGTAACCACATATGGCAATGCCTACCATATAGGAAACTGTAGCCGGGCATGGTGGTGCACACCTGTAATCCTCACACTCGGGAGGCTGAGGCAGGAGGATCATTGCAAGTTCAAGACCAGCCTAGGCTACAAAGTGAGCTCAAGGACAGCCTGAACTGCATAGCGAGACCCTGTCTCAAAAAGACAAAAAGAAAAAAAAAAAAAGGAAACTATAGCTCTAGAAAACAGACTTTCATGAAAATGTATAAGAGACATACAGTACAGCTCTCGTAACTGCAAAAATTTCTTTGTACACAAATGTAAATAGAAATTCAATAAATATACTTTATCTCAAGTTAAAACTTCAAACATCCTAAAAGCAAAGCTATGCTACTTTCCTAGCTCAAGGCTTAAATAAGCACAACTCAACTTTCAGAAATACCTATCAGGGCCATTATAGTCTCGCCCTTCTTTGCAACGACATCTTCGTACATCACAATGTTCATAGGGCTCCAAAAGCTCTTGATAAGCATTTTCCTCTAATTCCCAAGATGCATCTCTATAAATGAAACAAGATATGAAACTCACTTTGATTTACGTTACATAAAAGCATTGTTAATGAATCTAAAAATAAAAACCTTTCACCTACTTAGGAGTAAGTATAAACCATCCTTTTTTGGTATGTTCTCTTTATCCAGTACATACTTAGGAACAAAAATAAAATTTTCCTTTTTAAGATACTCTTAATATAAACTCCAATATGTCATATTATCCTCCAATATGTCATTTTATCTCACAGTAAATTTTTAAATGCTAAATGAAATATTAAGCAAATTTTCTAAAACTTACATATTTCTAACATTTCACTCCTAATTTTTAATCTCAAGTTTAGTATCACTGCCTCTGGATTCTTCACCTTGAAGTATTAAGAAAATTCTTCTCATTCATTTTAAACCCATCTTGATTCCCCTAATTTATAAACACCATTTTAAAGGTGATTACAGTTGTCAATCAAAACTGAACACCACTGAGGTACTTATTAAGACAGTCTATCAGTGATGGCAAACCTTTCAGTGCTCTCAATGATACCGAACAGCCCTCTGTAGCATGCATGCCACATGTTTGCCAACACTGCTATCTAAAGCAATGAACGAGACATTTATGAAACAGTCTCTGCTTTCTGTGAACTAGAGATCTGGAAAGAAGGCTTACATTTCACCATTTGAAATGGCTAAACGTCCACTGATAACTTAATCTGGCATAAGTGATTATTTCTGTTATTAAACCCTGTAAAGTATCTTTTTTCTGGTTGAAATGCTAAATATTACTCACTTTTCAGGAATATGAATTCCCATTCTCAACATCTCTTTCTGAAAGATGTCACTATTATTGCATATTGTACACCTAAAGAAAAATACTCCTGCATTTATTGCTTGAACCTACAGTGGAAAATGGAAAATCTATTGTTAAAAACTCAAGTCTATCATCAAGTTATGAATTATATAACTAACAGAACATGTGCTTTTTTTACTTTATATGTTATGAAAACATTTTCTAACATCCATGGTTCTCAAATCTTATAAACCAACTTACTCCACTAACATCTGGAAAGCTTTTTATCCCATGGTTAAAAAAAAAAATCTAATGATTAGACAACTATCCCCTGTATTAGGTATGATAATACCTAATACCTCAACCTCTGATACCTAAAGTACTTTTAGTTTCTAAATTTATCTTCCATACTATGTTATTTTCCATACTATGAGAAAAGCGTGAAAATTGGCAGCTACTTCATCAAGAAAAGATACGTAATTGTTAAAATCATTTCTGGGTGTTTTTAACTTAATCTGACTTTTCTTCCCAAAAGGAAAGAAACAGAAAACCTGTTCTCAATGGTATAGTAAACACAAAAAAAGAGGCTGCAGGCAGAGGGTGCTCAGAAAGAAACAAGAAACTAAAACCTGACAAGAAAAAGTAGCCAGTCTCAAAACTACAAAAAAAAACCACAAAAGAATAAACTAGTAGCACAGATTTATTTAAAAATATTTTAACCCTTTTATGGCTGTGTCTCGATGTCCCCTCAAAGCCTCACGTGGTCATAGGTGGGCTTTTCAGAGGTGGCTAGATCTAGGGTTTGTGTTGCTGGGATCAAGGACATTATGCTGGGATTGATTCACGGTGTGATGCTAGGATTAAGGGTGTGAGTACTACCCGAGAGCAGCCTGTGTAAGATATAAGATGTAGAAAGAGCTGTCATCGTGACTTGTTGCTTGCCGCTTGATATTTTTGCCACTTTCTGCCTGCCACAAACTGTTTCTCCTCTGTGATTCCCCTCCGTCTTGGACCAGGCCAATTATGGACTGAAACCTCTACAAACTGTGAGCCAAAATAAACCTTTCCTCTAACTGTGGGTGTCAGGTATTTTGGCTCAGCAATAAGAAAATGATACTATCTAACACAAACAGAAATATCAAATGTTTTAGATTCAACTCCAAGGGATTCTAGTGAGGAGGCAATCTAATTACTACAATATTATATAACAATGTGTGGTGGATTGACAACTGGCAGTCAACTTGTAACACCCACTTGAATTGAATTAGTGTAGTGCTGGAGCCCATATAAGCGTTGTTGCCGGGAGCATAAAAAGAACTGGAGAGCAAGAAGTGGTACTGTTGGTTCTCCTGTAGGAGCTTGTTATGCTGGCTTTCCTGGTATGAACTTGGTTGTTCTCACTGCTGAAGGAGCTTGGGACCTTGTTGCTGAAAATGGCTATGGTTAACTTTGGGGGAGTTCTGGTCCTTACTTTGAGCATCACTTCCTGGCTCTGGTGGGGAAGATGGTGCACTGTTCAATGTCTTAGAGAAGCTTGTTGTGTTCGTTTTCCTCACATGAACTTGGCTGTTCTCAGCGCTGGAGGAGTTCAGGACCTCACTGTTGCTGATAATGCTATAGTACCTTTTGGGGGAGCTCTGGTCCTTACCTTAAGCATTGCTTCTTGGCTCCAGTGCAGATTCCTCAGCCTGCTGGCACAGATTCTTTATCTGCAGGCACAGACTTCCTAGCTTCCACCACTGACATGGGGGCCTTCCCAGTGTAGATCCATGAAACAGGCTTGCATGAGACATTGTCATGGGTTCTTAGCCTCATGGGGGGCATTGCAAATGGGCACTGAGATGGGCTCTAGGTACTCAGCTGGACTCAGGCAGGACACTGCCATGGAATCCAGGCCCTCAGCTGGATTCTATGGGTCTTTAGCGTGTGCACAAATTTCCCGCATTTTTTTTTCCTGCATTCTTTTATATTTGCCTCTTTGGGTGACTATTATAAAATAATCCTATAAATTATGTGTCCTGTATTAAATTTTTTCCTTTGCAAACCCTGACAATGCTTTGTTTTAAAGTTACATACAGTGAAAAAAGAGGAAAAAGTTCCTATTCTATAATGACAGAATATCAGAAGGGTACTGAGGCCAAAGCTAAGCTTAGAGGAAGAAATAAAGGTTTGCTAGGAAAATTAAGACCAAAGACCTTCCAAAGATTGCATACTGTAGTCTCCACAGCAAGAAAAGAGAACATGTGATTAGGCAACTACAGTTAGTAATATATCTAGGGATTATACTCTGGCCAAAATGAACTAAACAATGAGCTTAAACAGGTAAACCAAAAGAGAAAAAAGCCAATGTGAAGAAAACAGTACATAAAGAGGATTTCCAGTTCAGGCAAGTGGTAACTGGTACACACATACACATTCCAGCACATGTGTGCGAGAGCACACCCATACTCACACAGCATATGGGACAGAAAGAATAAAGTTACTGAAATCTCTGAAACTAAAGGAGCTTTGAGCACCTCAGACAGATGCTGAGATGTTACTAAATACAAGAAATGGTAGAAGGGAGTATCTGATATAGAGGAAAAAACCAGCGTAGGACAGAAGAAGATAGCAAGAAGATCACAGCAACAATAGAAAAATCCAAACAGAAGATTAGTACTAATTCTCCAGATAGAGTGCAAATTTCTTAACAAATTCATTTGTTTCTAATTTCTATTCTTTTTTCACCAAAAAAAAAAAAAAAAAACATTTGTCTAACCACCTATAGCTATCTGGACTGGGCAGACTACTAGTAATATTTCAGTTAAGATTCTGGCACCAAAGTAAAAAGCTACTTGGAGACCCTTTAAAGAAAGTGACTCAAGAAGTAGTCCTCTCGGGGCTGGGGATTTAGCTCAGCAGCAAAAGCGCCTGCCTGGTAAGCGCAAGGTCATGAGTTCAGTTCCCGGTATCGGACAAAAACCAAAAAACCAAAAAAAAAAAAAGAAGTAGTCCTCTCACAGTCTGCTCTAATCAAATAATTTACTTCTTGATATTTTATCACAAACAAGTGTTCAAATTGCTAAATTAATTTGCATAAAGTAAACATTTTTTAAAATTAGAGAATGAACCAAGAGCTTACCACTGAGATATAGCTCCAGCACTTTTTTATAACATTATTTGAGATAGGTCCTCCCTAGGTTGCCCAAGTTGGCCTTAAACTTGAGATCTTCCTGCCTCTGCCTCCCAAACCACTGGGATTATAAGCATGCACCACCATACCTGGCAGCTCTACCATTTTGTTTGAAATATATTTGTAATTTGTAATAATTAAAACAGTATTTTCAGTGTTCACCAAAAAAGTATTAACAGATAAGTAATGCAAATCTTACTTGTCCCGAGAAGTAATATTTTATTACAAAATTAACAAGTGATACATTTGGAAGTGATTACATTGATTCAAATACAAACCTTAAATTAAGAAATTAATCTTTTTAAAGATTCTTACACAATGTGAACTTATTCCTCAACAGGTAAGGACAACACTTTATGATGTTTATTAAATGTAGTCTCTTGGGTCCATTTATATGTATTTCTCTGTAAGAATTAACGGAAATTCTAACATTCTCCCACCAAAATAGACTCCAATCTTTCACTTTTACCTGAGTAAATCCTAAATACGAAAGTCCAAAATCCATACAAAAAAGAGTAATCAACCAAGATTAACTACTTTGACAGGTAATACTTTTAGGATTTTACTGAAATAGAAAACAATTTACAACTAACTTAAAAAAAAGTAAACAATTTTCAATCAGTAATAACATTTCATTTTAATAAATAAAATCTAAGCTTAAAAAATTAAGCATATCTTTGTCTAATAGGTACCACTTTAATACACGTATATTACATATTTGATATTAATATTTGACATTTTTAATAGCTGGCATCTTTTTAAGATATTCAAGAATTTTCCAAATCAAACAGTAAATTATGTTTAGCGTGTGTGTGTGTGTGTGTGTGTGTGTGTGTGTGTGTGTGTGTGTTTTCAGTGCTGGGATCGAATCTATGTCCTTAAGCAAATATCACCACTGAGCTATTGATTCTTGGTCCTAGGCCAGGTTGTGTGTTTTATGATAGTCTATTGGACTGAAAACTGGTCACCAAGTTTGATATACAAAATGTCTCAAAGAACCAAACTTTTAATATTTTTTGATAATAACCAGCTCCTTATCAAGAAGTTATGATAAATTTTTGCAAAATTATGAAAAGACTTGACATTTCTTAATATCAAGCTTATTATCATTTCCTTTTTTCTAGCTTAAATAAATAAACAGAATTTAAAATTAAAATTTCTGTGTTATTCATTGTGAAATACAAAATTCTTAGGTAAAAACAGTTTTATAAGCATAAATATTACACTGGGAGGTAGCATCTATTTATTAAAATGCTAATTATATACTTAAATTGGGTAAATCTTACTGTAAAATATGTACTAAATAATGTACTATAGTTATTTTAACAGAAGAGCTAACATATACACCACTATTAATTTTTTTTTTTTTTTTTGGTGTTTTCTCCGGTACTGGGAACCGAACTCACGACCTTGCGCTTGCCAGGCAGGCGCTTTTGCCGCTGAGCTAAATTCCCAGCTCACGCCACTATTAATTTAAAATTCAAATTCAAACCAGCAATACATTTTATATCAAAGCTTATAAAATGTATCTTACCTGCACACAGTCTCTATGAAACCAAGCATTCTTACAACAAGGACTTCGTAATACACTATACGTAGGAACAGGTGCAATAAATTCCAAACAAATGGTGCATGGGACAGAGTCTCTGTAATTATTAGGTGTAATAATTTGAACAGGACGATGTTTCCAACAAAATGACCTAAAGATGTAAAACATTTAATAACAATATCTAATAAACTGCAAAATACAATTAGGTTAGCACTGTAATCGACATACTTAAGAGAAAATTCATTTGTATCTGTCTCATAATGTATAACAGACTAGAGCCTTGGCACTAGAAATTACTCTGCGATCAAGAACCAGCTCTTCAAAATGTAAACATTTTGGTGGTAAGACCTCACGTAAGATTTCAGCAACTAATATTGAAAATCGTACGTAACAGTACTAGCAACAGAGTATACATATCTAGTTTTCAACAACTGAATATATACTATTGTATTCAACACTGTATAAAATTAATCAACAATTTATACTTAAAAGTCTTTTAATCATATAAACCTGTTATACAAATAATAGCATATTCCTAAACCATTTTATTTTCATGTGCATTTTTTAATGATTATATTTACCTTATTCATTTAGCACATACTTACTTTAGTATCACGGTAAGAACACTTAACATGTATCCTCTTTGAGTATTTTCACATCTTTTTTTTTATTAATCCGTATTAGTTGTACATACAGATTAATGGGTTTCATTTTGCCTGGTTCATATATGCACACAACATACTTTGATCATTTCCACTCCATCACGCTCCTTACCCCACCCTCCCCCAAGTCTCACATTTCTGGAGAGGGTTTCAATGTATGTAACATATTATGGTTGTGTCCACACATCTTTTATTCCCTTCCTCTCCTCTATTATTAATCTATTTTGTCATTTCTTCTTTATGATTCCACATATTAGAGAAAATAGCAGTATTTGTCTAAGTCTGGCTTATTTTGCTCAACATACTTATCTCCAAATCCATCCATTTTTCAGCAAATGACAGAATTTTGTTCTTTATGGATAAATACTACTGTACACTTTATTCATTCATCTGTTGATGAGCACCTATGCTGGATCCACATCTTGGCTACTGTGGACTGTGCCACAATATACCAAAGAATGATATAAGTGGATATGATAACTCTATTTTTAATTTTTTGAGGAACCTCCATGCTGATTTCCATTGTATTAATTTACATTTTCTAATCTGTAGTATTTTTACATAGTTAACAAACCACTAGTTAAATCAAAATATAAGGACTTAAAGAAATGGAACATTCACTGACATCAAATGCCAAAATTCATGTCTGAAGCCATACTCAGAAAGTGAATGTTTTCAAGGTATTCCCTGGTGTATATTATGGCTTGTGTCTAGACGTCCCCACAAAGCCTCATGCTGTCATAGGTGGAGGTATACAGAAGTTGCTAGATCTACAGTGTGTGACGCTGGGATGAAATGTATGATGCTGGAATTAAGGGTGTGAGATTACTAAATCAGCCCACTGATTGTTTTGGCATAGTTCTGGGTGTGGATAATGGGAAGGACTATCCCGGGCCGATTATGGACTGAAACCTCTACAAATTATGAACCTAAATAAACTGTTCTTCCTTTAACTTTGTGTGCCAGGTATTTTGTCTCAGTAATGAAAAAAAGTAACTAACACAGTTAAATAAAGTATTTATTTTTTGCACTCAAGCAAATTTATATGCCTTCAGTAAGAAGTATATATGGCTCCAAGAAAGGAAAGCAGACTATCAATTCTTAACAATGACATAAAAATCTAGAATAGTGTGCGGTAGAAATTTTCACTGAAATAAATAAAAGTTGAGTGTTATTGCCCAAAGCTGAAAGTTGAAGGCTAATATGAATCACTAGGCCTATTCTAGATAGTGCAATTCTCAAGATTTAGTAGGCAGAAGTAACTCCATACAACAGGGATATATATAATATATAGCATGTATGTATCAACTCAGTAATGTAGGTACATAAACTCAGTGCAACATTAAAAAGTTATTTAACAGGGAAATTATATCCTTGGAATATCCATTTACCACTGTTCTTTAATATTCATATTTTACAGTAAAAAAAACTCACGCAAAATTGCCAGTAAACTGGAAAATACATTCTCTCTGAAGTCCACATGGAAAATGATAACTTCGTTTACATCGAGGTGCTACACATCCAATTGAAGCACCGTTTTTCTTGCAAACAGAGCATTTCTAGAAGAAAGTATGAAAATAGGGCCACATCATAAAAAACGTGACTATATATGATCAAGGTATTATTAAGTTTTACTTGGAGGAAATTGAAAATTATTTCCATCGTAATAGTTGTGATGACAATACATTGAAGAAATTTCCTAAAACACTATTCTACCCAGAAAGAACCTAAGGCCTCAAGATTCATTACTGTAAGAAGCCCCTTTTCATTCCTATCTGCTACAACATTTTAAACTGAAGAATGTATGCACACAGTAGCTACACATGAAAACTGCACTTCAATCTAAATAGAAAGCACAAAATTTAGGAAATATTCACCAAGAACAGGAAAACAATACTAAAAACCAATTTGTATAAAACTGGCTAAGATGGCTCTATCTCATCAAAGGAAAAACTGTTAAAATACTCATAGTGGGTTGAACAGTGTTCTTATAAAACACATGTTCAAGTCCTAACTCTTAGTACATGGGATTCTTACTTAGAAATAGGGTCTTTACAGATAAAATTAAGCATTTTATGATGGGATCATTCTGGATTTAGGGTTGGCCTTAAATCAAATGACTGGTGTCTTTTAAAAAGAAAGGAGAGGCAGATTTCAGACACACAGAAAGGCCACGTGAAGATGGAAGCAGAGACTGCAGCTATGCTACCATAAACCAAGGACACCAAAGGCTGCCAACAGCTACAAGAAACTAGAAGAGGAGCACAGAATAAATTCTACCTCAGACCCTCTCTAAGAAATCAACCCTTCTGACAACCTGAGCTAGAATTCTGGCTTCTAGTACAGGAAGAATAAATTTCTGTGATTTGTAATGAGAGACCTAGGGAACAAATACTGTAACACTGCCAAGCACTGAAACGTAACAGTGGTACATAAACAAAAAAACTATCAGTCAATCATTAGAAAAATATAGGATGTACCTAAAACACATTGGAACATTTAAATGGCCATTATAATGGTCACGGAGTCAGGATTACAGGTTTACTGCTAATGTCTCCACTACCACCCAAGTAACAGGAAAACCCTTGACCAATCTGAGACTCTCCCAGTGAGCTAACACAAAGGAATTCTAGTTTAATATAAAAAGAGGACTCTTCTTCAGAATCGAGATTGATGCTGACTCCTCACATGGTCTGTAAATTGGTCCTTAAATGGTTCTTTCAACCAAGGTTCTCCCTTGTGCCCTACAGCCTCTGTTTCATGAGCCTCAACTCTCATCCCCACTCAGCATTTTAAAAAAATAACTGCCTACACTTGTTTGCCTTACCTAAATAAAGGTTTTTACGTTTACTTTTTTGAGTGAAGCTTCTTGTTTTCACTTCCTCCTTAATTTCCAGATTTGGCACAAGATGAGAGGAGGACATACACGGGGGCATGAAGGGGAACAAACAGTATTATTGTAGTCCTCTGTTGAAATTTTAGGCCATGATTCTATCTTTTTAAAAATATGTATCTTTATACTTTAAAAAAATTCTAATCATTTAATGACATTTATTCTATTATCTAGTAACCACTTAATCAATCTTCTACCTCAGGACTTTAGCACTTGAATCACAAGCTTTCTCTATGTTTTAATTCTTGCTATCATTCTTAACAACCCCAGCACTTATAAAACAACTTTTCTGACTTTCTCAAGTATAACTTGCCATTTTACCTCCACTCAGTAAAGCGATGAATTCCCTCATCAACCAAATTATTCCACCACAGAGATCAATTCTAGTATCATATTCTCTAATCAGAATTCCCTATACTTTCAATTTTCTTATTCTCTATCGCTATTTCTACTCAGACCATATGGAGACCTACAGTCCTTTCCTTGTAGTACCTAGCACATAAATCAATCATATAGAAAATCATAAAAAAACTGAATTAACAAGGGATTAAAGTTTAGCATATCTAGCACGGAGAACAGGAGAGCACTAAACACAAGTAGAAAATGTCACAGAACAGCCGTGTTATAGAAATCATAAAATCACACTTGTGTAATTTCTATCCCAACCTATCACCCAACCTTAGCAATCAAGGTATAAGAATTCTTTACAGTTTGCTAATTAAAGGAGTGGAACTATGGTTGGAATTTAAGACTGGGTAAAATAGTGGATAGGATAAATAAAATACAGTAATCACTACTGTCACATGTATTATCCAGGGTGAGTTAAGCTCTCATTTGCAAAAAAAAATACAAAATGTTGTTCTAAAACTTACCATATTTGACAAAAATATACATTAGAACATAAAAGTAGAGCCATAAATTTCTTGTACAGACACTAGAAGAGACTTCTCAAGTACTGACAATATCTATGGGACATAGTATAATGAGCAAAATAATTTACTTACCAGTTTAGAAGCTCTATTCACTTCCTTCCTGATGTCTTCTACTAGAAAACCATACATTCCTTCTTCTTCTTTACCTCTCTGCCAAATTCCACTTGACATCAACTATGAATATATTCTCAATTAGAAAATAAATTCTAAGAAACTAGCTTGGGTGTACGTATACATATGTGTGTGTGTGTGTGTATATATACATATATATATATAGTGTATGTGTGTGTGTGTATATATACATATATATATATAGTGTGTGTGTGTGTGTGTATATATATATACACACATATACACATAATATTCACCCATAATATTCACTCCAATAAAACTTAAATTTCCAAGCAGCTTTCTGTAATCATTTTCCATGGTCAAAATAAGCAACTATTCATGTCCTTTGATTCAGAAAACACTTTATATTAACAGCTCATATATCCAAACTAGATTCTAAAAGCATTCCAGGAAGTTACATAAAAAGAGAAAGAAGACAGGAAGGTAGTACATAAATGACTGGGAAGGAGGAAAAAAAGAAATACATAAGATTAAGTTTTACAAAAAAGGATAGTAAATACAGATGACTATGAATGTAATAACAATAAATACTACTTTAGGCTAACTTTAAATCTAAATTCTCAATCATGATAGGAATAGTTAAAGGGACACCTACTGAGTCACAGTAAGTGTTTGACTTTTATAAAAATCTCACTTTAACTTAATAGTTGAAAGATGCTAAGGCAAAAATGTATTAAGAAAGTGTGGACTATAAATAAGAAATCCAACTTGCAAACAGGTGTCTACTCTTCTGGAACCCTAAACAAGCTATTACGTCACGGACCTCAAACATGAAAATAAGAATATTGGAGCAGACTGTCTCTAAGTCTCTTTCAGCTCTAGCATTATACTACCATTTGTAACATTAAAATATTTTCCTGTTGTTCATAATAAACAGAACCTTAAAAAGGAGAGAGTCTGGGGTCAGTACTTTTTTTTTAAGGATTATGCTCATTAATAAAATAAGAGAGTATTAAAGAATTTCTAGCTCAGTCTACCAGTATATTTAACCCACAGAGCACCTGAGACAGCCGCAAAGGAATACTTTAGACAGTTTCTTAAGTAAGCAATTGAAAACTTAACATGGATGGTAGTGAGCTTCAAAATATCTTCAAAAATGTGTTCTTCCTTTAGAGGTGGCTTGAACCCTCCCCTTGAAGTGTATGCTGGTCTTCACTTGCCTCTAACAAAATAAAGCACAAGTGAGGGTGGTATGTGGCTCTGAGGACTAGGTCATAGATTCGCCCTCTCTTGTCACTTGCTTTTGGGAAAGCCAGCTAACATACTCCAAGACCTAGAAGGTAAAAGAGTTGAGGCCCCTTGCCAACTGGTAGGAGGAACTGTAGCCAAAAAACATGAGTGAGCCTTTGGAGAACGATCCTCCAAGTCTAGGAAAGCTTTCAGATGTGTTGACATCTTAACTATGTCATGAGCGACTCTGAGCCAGAACCATCTAGTGTAGCTAAAATTCAGAACTGAGACCCTAAGAAATTATGTGAGATAATAAACATTAGTTTAACCTACTCATTTCAGAATAATTTGTTGAGCAGAAACAGGTAACTAATTCAGTACAAACAGTGTGGGTATTAGTACAATCTTGGTATGCTACGATACTAATACTGCCACTATTAAGCCACAGATTCAAGTGGAATGAAAAGTTCTTAACAGGAAGAGGAAACAAATGAGGGACTGATGCTCAGGACCAAATCACTTTCATCTGAGTGACCCGTACTTTAACCTGATTTTTTTCCACTAATATGAATTTTAGCCAGAAATTTCTCCTCCTGATTTTCTGTGAAATAAGACACTTTCTTTTACTTCTGAACCTTTAAACAAGTCTTTGCAGAGATCAATCAGTAACAACAAAGGAAAGAAAAAAGTGTTAAAAGAACACTTCCCTTATAGAACCAGTTTAGACAACCCCTCTTTCTTTGCAATTAGACAAAAGTAAACAGGTAATGCCAGTAGAGCTTTGTATTTACCAAGTAATTTTAGAACCTTAGAATTAGATATACCAAAAAAATCTAATTTTCTACAGAAAGGTGAAACAAAATCCAAAAATGTTAAATGATTTATCCAATTATGAGAAACCAGTGTCAGTATCTAATTCTCTTTAGAGAATCAAATTTCTAGGAGATAATTACAAATTATACTTACCAAACAATAGTAATGTACAGTGAGATTCCATTTCTCATTAGTTTTCTTTTCTCCATATTTATTAGCACAGTCATCATTTTTTCGACAGAAAACACAAGCTACGAGTAAAAGGTAGATATAAAATATATTTTAAAATTTCAAAATAATTATGTAATTGGTGCTTTTCAATTGATTATTAATTTTTTCTGGAAGAGCAAATCACATTTGATTGTTATCAGTAATTTAAAACTTTCAATACCTATTTCTAACACTACATTAATGTGACTTTGTATTCTTCACCAGTCTTCAGAGATACATACCAACGCACGGCTAAAATGGGCAAGATGTAGGGTAACATTACTAAAAACAATGAATTAGGAGACTCCAAAACTGCATTCTACTAAAACAATGATAGTGCTGCCAAAACACAGAATCAACTTTTTATGTGTGTGTGTTTTTTTGTTTTTCTTCCGGTACTGGGAATCGAACTCATGACCTTGTGCTTGCCAGGCAGGTGCTATGCCGCTGAGCTAAATAAATCCCCAGCCGCAGAATCAACTTTTTAGAAGCTCTGGAATGTAATGAACTTTAAAAAAAATTTTTTTTAAAGTAAGAAAATGCTTAATGGAGAAATAAGCTGTTAAATTCTCATGAGAATATTTTAACTTAAGCACCTACTACTGCTTACTCACAAGCTTAGCAGTGGCCCTGGGTAAACCATGTTCCTTGTACAGACTCTGGTCCAAGAGGAGATATATATAGTGCTTATTGCCAAAAACTTGATTAAATGTTTCAATTTGCAACAGCACCCTGAGGGGTTGGTTCATAGACCTTTGTTTTACTTTTTTTTATAAAGAGTTTCGCTGTGTAGTTCAGGCGGGCCATGGGTTCACTATGTAACCCAGGCTGGCCTCAAACTTGCAGCGATTCTCCTGCCTCTGCCTCCCAAGTGCTGGGATTACAGACATGCACCACCACACCTGCATATGCTTTTGTTCTGCCTGTCTGGGAACTCTTTCAGGGTTGAAGCAAATGTATGAGGTGCAACAGCCTAGGGCAAAGGACAACAGATAGCTTCAAGTAGCTGAAAGAATAAGCACAGGAAACAAAAGCTGGAAGAAAGTGATACATGGTAAAGGAAATATGCACTTTGAAAAAAATCCCACATATACTAAGGAATCCAGAAGGCCACACACATGCCTGTGGATATACGCATGCCTAGAAAAGACCGAGAAGCCCTAAACTTTTACCTCTAACTAACCGTTAGGTTTATGTAAGAGTATATTAAAAGAAGATCTTATAACCTAATTTTACATCTTAAGGAATTAGAGAAAAGAAGGAAACTATACCCAAAGTTAGCAAAAGCAAAGAAGAAAAGATCTGAACATATAGATAAATAAAACAGAGAGTATCAATAAAAACAAAAACTGGTTCTGTGAAAACATAACAATCTATAAATTTTATCTAGATTGAGAAAAAGACTAAAAACTTAGAATAAGACTACAGTGATCAAAACAATGTGGCACAGGGACACATAAATCAATACAAAAGAAGGATCTAGAAATAAAATTTTACGTCTATAGTCAATTTATTTTTGACAAGACTAGCAATGGGGAAAGAAGTATCTTCAGAAAATAGTGCTGGGACAACTGAGTAACAAAAATAAAACTGACCCTCTATCTCATACCACCATCTATAGATTAACACAGATAAACAACCTAAATGTAAAACTATGAAACTCTTAGAAGAACGAACAAGGGTAAATCTTCATGACCTTAGCTTTATCAATAGTTCATTACAATTCACATGACACGAAAGTAAAAGTACCAAAACAAAAAAACAGAAAAACCAGACTTCAAACTTACACTCTAAAATGCTAGAAAATATCCGGAAATTACATTTCTGATAAAGGTCTAGTGTCCAAATTGCATAAGACACTCTTACATCTCAATAACAAAAACACGAAACAACCTATTGTGATGGGCAAAGAATCTTGCTATCTTTCATTTCTCCAAAGATGATATACAAAAGCCACTAAGGACATTAAAAGATGCTCAATATCACTGGTCAGAGTCAATAAAGATTTGCAAATCAAATCCACAAGGTAACTACTTTACACCCCTAAGAATAATACAGTTCCGTAAGACACAGCAATTCCCTCCCAGGACATATAAACCAAAAACTGGAAACAGATGTTCAAGCAAATACTTGTACATTAATGTTCACAGTAACACTTATCACAAGCAGTAAAATGCAAACAAATCAAAACTCATGAAATAAAATATGGTACAATAAAATATTATAAAATCTGTACAATAAAGTATTATTTAGCTATAAAAAAGGATAAGGTACTAATATATGCAAAAACACAGATATGCCACAAAACATTATGCTAAGTGAAAGAAATCAAGATCATATATTATGTGCTACCATTTCCAGAACAGAGGGCTGGGGATTTAGCTCAGTGGCAAAGCACCTGCCTGGCCAAGTGCAAGGTCGTGAGTTTGGTTCCTGGTACCGGAGAAAAAAAAACAAAAAACCAAAAAAACCCAGAACAGTTAGATCTTCTGAGACAGACAAAAAGCAGATTACTGGTTGCCAAGAGTTGGGGACAGGAAAAATGAGAAGCAATCACCTAATGAGTACAGTTTCCTTTGGGATGATAACCGTGTTTAAAAAACAAAGCAGCAGTGAAGGTTTCACAACACTGAATTATACACTCAAAAGTAGTCAAAACGGTAAATTTTGTTATGTGTGTTTTAATACACATACATACACAAAGATATCTGGAGTTGTGAGGTAGGATTTTGCTCCATAATCTTTTTGTAGTTTTTCCCATTTACATATGTACAATATGTAACAATGTTTTGAAATAATGCCTACTTTACAGAATGGCTATCAAATGCATTAATTCATTTGTTCACTATACATTTGTGGAGAGAACACTTAGAACAGATTTTCTGAACTTACTCCCTTTTCTAACTTAAATTTTGTATCCTTTGACAAGCATCTTGCCAATTTCTATCTTGCCCCTAACCCTAGTTCCTATTCTAACCACCATTCTATTTTCTATTTTGGTGAATTCTACTTTTTTAGATTCCACATCTAAGTGCGATCATATAACATTACCTTTGTATGGCTGGTTTATTTCACTAGTGTTTTGGGACTCCATTTCTTCAACTTAAACATGAGGACAACAATAGTATATATCTCAAGCTAGGCCTTAAGGAAGATTAAATGACAATACACATTAATATAATTAACGGCGTGATGCACAGAAGTGAGCAAGACTTAGTATTACAGTTACTAATCTTTCCTGTCCTGTTTTTCTCATGTCATATGTGATTTACAAAATTTTATTAACATGCTAATGAAACAAGTAAACTATTACTAGCTAAAGCAAAAAGATTTTGAGCACCTCAGGGCAACAGATCCATACAAGATGGAGGGCACACGAACCTCAGAATGACTTCATGAAGCAAAAACTCCATAGGCCTCATCCTCCCTAATCAATCCACACTGGAGTACCAAACTTTTATTGTGTTAAACCATATGACTTCAGAGTTGACCCCTTACAGCAATGAGTGGTATTTAACTTTATGAATACATATAATGACGAATGATGTTATATGCTGAAAAGAACTGTATTTATTAACATGCTGCTCACAAAACAGATTCCAGAACTGGAAAAAAACAGTACAAGCTAATATTTATTACTGTGAAACATCCCTACTATATTGACTTCCCTTATTCCAGGTAAATGAGGTAAGTTATAACTTAAAGGCTTCCCTTAAACTTTTTTTTATTTTAAAGAGTAAGCAAAAACAGTAACAAAATAACAACAGAGACAAAAACAAAACAACACAAAACAATAAAAACAATAAAAACAATACAGAATTTCAAAACAAGATGATAGAAAATTAAGAATGGTTGTTATATTACATATTGTTACCTTCAACAAAGTTGTTCAGATTACCAGATGTAAGAATGCAAGATGGATCAAACAATTAAAGAGAAAAAAAATTTTAAAAGAACACTAGAAACGATAAAGAACTTCATTAAACAAGATGATAAGAATTCAACAATGGTTGTTATACCGCATATTGTCTTCAAATTAGTTGTTCAGATTACCAGATATAAGTATGCAAACTTGGTCAAGAAAAGAAATTTAAGCATTACTGTTCCTTTCAATAAACTAATAGGCATAAACAGTACAATTATCCCAGCTATCCTTGTATATACATATATTTCCCTTCTTTTCTCTTTTCCCTCATCCCAGTTGTTCCTTCTCTTTAAGCAATTTCTTTCTCTTTCACATTATCTACTATACCTTTCGAGTTTTATTTACTCTTTCAGGTTCTTACATTAGGAAGACAACACAATGTTTACACATGCAGGTCTGATTTATTTCACTTATGAGGATGGTCTCTAGTTGCATCCATTTACCTATACAAGCCTCAAGTTTATCTTTTTTTACAGCTGAGTAACACTCCACTGTATAAAAATACCACATCTTTTTTTATCCATTCCTCAGTTGATGGGCATTTGGGTTGTTTCCAAGATTTAGCTATGACAAACTGTGCTGCTATAAACATGGGTGCACATTTATCACTGTGGTATGATGTTTTAATTCTTCTGGGAAAAATACCCAGAAGGGGAATAGCTGGGTTAAGTGGTACTTCCAATCCTAGTTTTGTGAGGAATCTCCACACTGATTTCCACAGTAGTTTCACCAGTCTACACTCCCATCAGATCGCCTAAACTTATGAAAGATTTTAGCTTCCCTTCTTTCTCCATGCAAAGGGCCTATTCAAATATATTAACACTAGCAAGCTGTCATTTGTTCATATTGGACATCTCATACCAGCAGTTTTCACTTTAACTCCTTTATCTCCAGTGCCTATAATTTTAGCTGTAAGCATGTAGGAAGTTTTCAAGAGAAAGAAAAACGCTGCTGAAAGAAACTGTCAATGAGCCTTTGGTTGACCAGTATTGCATGTCTATATCTGTTTTCATGAGAAGCCACTTTGAAGATATCAATATGTAATACAACCACCATTGTTAATTCCCTACCACTTTGTTTGTAACTCTGTATTGTCTGTATTGTGCTTGTGATATGTTGTAAAATGCTGTATGTCTGTTAATGTTTCCCTCCTTTTATCTTTAAAAAAAAAAAAAAAAAAAGACATGTGAAATAAAAGTGGCTTCCCACGGTAGAGTAAAAAAAAAAAAGAAAAACGCATAAAATTAGCAAAGACTACAGAAGGGGATCCTTGGGAATTAACTGAGACTATAGGAGGTCTGACAAACTCTGGATACAGGTTTATCTGTTATATGCTGTAGGCCTTCTGCTTTCCGTTTGCTTCCCTCTTACCCCAGTAAGGAGGGTTCTGGGTGTACAACACATTACCTTTCATCTGTGTATATTTAAATGTAGATTACTTTTGTATTTATTTGTACACTGCTTTTTTAAAAAAAATTTTTTTTAAATTCAATAAAATTCTTCTGACTTTGTTATGTTTATTAAGATCTCCTGTTATTGTAGTTAATGATCTTGGTTTTTTTGTTTTTGTCTTTTTGGACCAGGGTCTCACTATGTAGTTCAGGTTGGCCTTGAAATCAATTTGTAAGCCAGGCTGGCCTCGAATTCCCAGTGATCCTCCTGCCTCAGCCTCCCAAGTGCTGGGATTACAGGCATGTGCCACGATGCCCAGCATTGATCTTGGTTTTGTAATGAAAGCTTCCATTTAAACACATTCATACAAGTGAAAACTGGAGTTCACCTTGGAAAAAACTAAGTAGGTAAAAGTAAGGGTGTATTTCTACTTGACAAATGTATGTAGGTACTACACAAATTACTAAAAATTAAGAACTACTAGCATGATCACCTGCCCAACTTCACAGAATTAGTAAGTGGGAATAGACTAGCCCACAGAGAAATGACTGCGGAGTATACTGTGATAATTTATTTGCAAACGATGAGAGTACTAAAAAAATTACAGAATATAATATTAACTATCAAGGCAAAAACTAAATCCACACATAATGATTATAGTATATCATCTGACCTAAGATACTCGAAAATGTACATACTGTAAAATTTTAAAACTATTAGCATAGTTGATAGACATCTACAGATAGAAGAAAAGAAAGGAGGAGGTTTATAAGCAAATTTCCTTATCCAAAATGAGGTAGAACAAACTGATACTCTCTCAAAGTGATGGATGTAATACAGAATTTTAAGCCTAATATTTTTATTGGGAATTCTTTAAAATCTAAACAACTGGGTTACTGGCAGAAGAGTACAAATTAACAATTCAGATTCCTCATCTTTCATGGTAGCAAGAAAACAGACACTGCTAGTAATACAGAAAACAGTAACCATATACAAAGGTTAAAAAGACTGCATCTATTTGGAAATATTTTTGTGAAAACCTAAGAGGTAAAATAATCCTTTTCATGCCTAAGTACTGTTGTTATTTAAATTGTTCTCATTCGCATTTTTCATTTTGTAAGGAAAAGTGATGCAAAAAGATGAAAAGATTGCTGGGTGCAGTATGCTTGTAATCCCAAAACTTAGGAGGCTGAGGCAGGAAGACTGCTGTGAGTCTGAGGCCTGCCTGGGCTTTACAGTAAGTTTAAGACCAGCCTGAACTACATAGCAAGACCCTGTCTTAAAATAAAACAAGTGTTATGGTTTGTGTCTGGGTGTCCCCCCAAAGCCTCATGTGGTCATGGGGTAGGCTTTTAGAGTTTGATTGATTATGGATTTGAGAGCTACACCAACACCGGCCCTGGGGTGGATAGTCTGCATATGTAAGGGAGAGGAAAAGGCTGCTTGTAGGGGCCATTCCTCCCTTGTGTGCTTGTTACTTTTGCTGTGTTCTGCCACCATGAGCTGTAGCCCTCAGCCATGTGCCACTCTGCCTTATAACCTGCCAAGTATGGACTAAAACCTCTATAAACATTTAATATACTTTAGTACAAGAAACTCAGATGAACCAGGAAATTCATTCCTAGTGGATACGAAGCATTCTAAAAGAGTTTATTGACTTTTCAATATTTTAAATAATTACTTACCAAGATTCTGTGAGACACCAGGTTTATTTTCATTCATTTTACTAGGAAAAAATAAAAATATATCAATTCATCCATCTTATTTTTAAAAGCCTCAAATAAACCATCTGAATTAAACTTATTCAATGTGTAACTGTAAATGGTTCAAGTAATCCTTTCTTACTCTACTATAGTAATTAATTTTCTCACCTTTCATACATGTAAGACCAATAGTTCTCAAGAGTGGTAGTCTGAGGACATTTTTAGAATTGGAAGGGATGTTTAATTATCAAAACATGTAATATGACCTTGACATTTACTAGAAAGGGGCCAGGATTCCCAATGCAAGAAAATTCTTCACAAGAATAGAGCAGACTTTTAAATTTTCAAGTGAATATTAAAGTAGGTTAAAAAAAATTACATTAACTTGAAACATTACATTACATTAACTTAGGACCAATGCTCCTCTTACATATAAACATCAAGTTGTTGTTCCTGCCATGTTAGGACAAGATGAGTATTTCTAAAATTGTAACTTCTACGTAAATCAAAGAACTTATATTTAACTTCTATGAAAAAATATCAGCAACATGAAAACAATTCCTTTTTAGTTTGTATTTGTAGCTATTGCACTTGAGGTATTCTAGATAGTGCTGTAAGCATCTCACTGCCTCACTACATTTTGTAGTAGTAGGGCTCAACCAATAAAGGTCATTGACCTGTCCCTATGTTCTCACCCAACACTAGTTACTTAATAAAATTACTTATAATCATTACTGAAATAGGTTTCTCTCCCCCTATAAAGTTCAAAGAGAGAAATAATGCAATCACATTTTATAACTGCACAACCAAGGTCAATAAACACCTTTTCCAGTTCACAGAGGTAGTGAGAATAGGCTAACCCACAGAACTGTGACTACAGAGTAACTGACGCCACTTCATAGGGAAATAGTAAGAGTACAAAAAAATTCTACAGAATATAGTATTATATATCTAGGCAGGACAAAAACCACAAATACAGATTATTAGCAAATCCTCTAACCTAACATACTACAAAATATAGGGTACATATTCACTTATGAATACTAACCCAATTAAATTGATATAATTCTCTTATATAACCTATAATTTGCATTTTACATTGCCTATAAGAACTGTTCAGATTTAAACATAGATATATCTCATACAATGCTTTTGGGCTCCCTATAAAGTTACAGACCAACTCTTCTGAATCACTTAAGACTCTAAGACTTCATCTTCTATGACATCAAGATTGTTATATCTTAAGAGAATCCATACAACTTTTAAAATAGGTGTTGCAATTAAGTAGGTCTACATTACCTTTTTCAGCCCCTCTTCACAAATATTACAGGAGGGTTAAAGGAGTATCCCTTTATTCCCTTGGTCGTCTTCTTTCCTTCTCCCCCTTTTCCTTTTTTATTTCATTCTGGCATTGATTATAGTAAGTAAATGATGGCACTTTTGATGTCTGTAAGATGCCATGTTCATACAATGGCTACAAACTGCCCTAACTGGTCAAACAGATTGAGAATTACAACCCATATACCTGATTTCAAACATATTAAAAGGAGTGTATATATGTGTGACAGGGGAAGAAGTCTATCTTAAAATTGATGAAATACAACAAACAGTAAAACAAAATCATTACAACTATTAGAGTATCATGCTTTGTGTCTAGATGGCTCCCCAAAGCCATGGTGGGGGGGATGCTTTTCAGAGGTGGCTGACTCTAGAGTTTGTCACTGATTCAGGGTCCAGTGCTGGGATTAAGGGTGTGAGTGCTACACCACCCTAGAGTAGGTAGCCTGCATACAATATAAAGGACAGAAAGAGGCTTCCCCCTTTCTTCCTTTGTTGCTTTTGCTGTCTTCTACAGTCATGAATGGTTGGCCCTCCCCCATGTGCCACCCTGCCTTGGAGCAAGCAGAGTATGGACTGAAACCTCTACAGATGGTGAGCTAAATAAATCTTTTCTTTTTTAACTTTAGGTATTGGGGTATTTTGTCTCAGCAATGAGAAAAGTAAAGAAGACATGGGGCTTGTCTATAATTCAACCTATGATGATGAATTCAGTATAGTACCTCATAAACGAATGTATAAAATTCAATTTGCAGTGCATGATAAATAGTATCTATAATACTTAAGAATAAATGTGAACTTTTACATTTACAGTTTTTCATTCAGTATCCAAATACAGATTTAGCCAGATGTGGTGGCACACACCTGTAATCCCAGCACTCAGGAGGCTGAGGTAGACGGATTGTTCCAAGTTCAAGGCCGGCCTGTGCTACAAACTGAGTTCAAGGCCAGTCTGAACTGCATAGTGAGATCCTGTCTCAAAAACAAAACAAAACAAAACAAATACTTATTTACATTTGTGATCCCATCCCTCCAGCTCGTAATTCCTTTTCTTTCCCCCCCTTGGGTGAATTGTAGCTATTTATTGTTTACTTTTAGATTTACTAATATACAAATAAACAACTGAGTGTGATGTAATGTAGTCAACTCTAGCAAAATGGTAAAATCCCCGTATCACTCAGCATAGTGCAAATAAACATTTGCTGAATGAGGGCAACACAAGTAGGCTTTGTCTTGAGCCTATCAAAACACCACTTTCTTTAAATTTCATCTAAATGAGCCCCTTCTCCAAAATCCTGCAAGAGCTCTATTTTATCTTTTGTTTGGTGAAAAGCCCTGTGGTTCCTCTGGTTTATAATTTCACTGTACAGTCAAGAAACCTAACTTCACTAGACTACAGGTTTCACCCCAATGGCTATAAGCAATGGGGCAAGTCAAAGAATAAAGCAAATGGCAGAAAATAATTGGTAAAGCCAGACAAGGTTATAGGGGAGTTCTTATGCTACTTTGAGGCCCTTTTCTAAATGTAAAATTTTAACATTTAACAATTAAGATACCCAAAAGCTGAATAGACTGGTCTGAAAATACTGTATATTGCATACTTTTGACCAGCTGACATTAGCCTTTTTCCCAATTCCCAGCATCTGAAATAAACTTTTTATTCTGACTGAGCATCACTTTAAAGTCTCCAAAACAAAATTTAAGCCAAAAAAAAGACTAGTATTCACACATTTTTAAATTGGATTTCATAATTTGTTTTAGCTATATTCTTCAAGTGTATGAATTTTAAGATTTCCTAAGTGCAATGAGGAAAACAGTGGTATACAAGCACATATCTCAATAGATCAATTCTTTTTTGGGGGGTCTTTTTGAGACAGGGTTTCACTATGCAGTTCAGGCTGGCCTCAAACTTGCAGCAATCCTCCTGCCTCAGCCTCCTGAGTGCTGGGGATTACAGGCATACGCCACCACGCCCAACTAGATCCATTTTAATAACGGTTTTAGTCTTCAAAATATCAAATTGTTCCCTTCCTGGGGAAACCATTAACAACTTAATGAAGTTTTAGAAAGCCACTGTCAAAAGGTATTCTAAGTCTTTTCCATTGCTTACTTCCAGCTGGTCAGTCAGTGATAAGGTTTGATACTCCTTTCATAGACAGAGCCTGGTGCCTCTTCTCCTTGACTAGGAAACATGCCGTTTGGTAACTTGTTTGCACCAAAAAGTTTATGGCAGAAGTTACAATGTGTGTCTATGTCATAAAAGGCACTGTGATTTCCTCCTTGCTCTACCATGGATCATACCCTGTAGAAGTCAGTCACTATGTCACAAGAACTTTCAGGATGCTCCACGGAGAGGTCCACTTGATAAGAAACAGTCTTTCTACCCTCAGCCATGTGAACAAATTCTCAGAAGCTAATTTTCTAGCCCAAGCAAGGCTGCATATGAGTACAGCCTCAAAGCAACTTCACAAGTAATCCTAGGCCACAGCCACATAGCTGAGCTGCTCCCCAAATACTGACCTATAGTGGCTGTCAGATAATATATGTATATATTTTTTGTCTTTTTGAGACAGGGTCTCACTATGCAGTTCAAGCTGGCCTTGAGCTCACTTTGTAGCCCAGGCTGGTCTCGAACTTGCAACAGTCTTCCACTCTGCTCTCCCAGCTTTTTAGATAATACACTTTTATTGTTTGTTTCAGACCACCAAGTTTCACAGTGATTTATTACACAGCAATACACAGATTAAGAACATAAGAAAGTAAGCCAAATTCCCTCATTCCACCTGATAGCTACTTCTGTATAAATGAAGGTCAGGTCTTCCCTACTTAACATTTCCTACAGCTTATAATCCTAATGATTATAAGAAAAGCTCAAATGCAAGATGATACTGAGTATACAGAAAATATACTGGAATCAAACACTTGAAGAAACAGATTTTTTTTTAAATCTGGCACTTAAAAGTAAATATTCTTGCTAAAGGACTGATTTGGTTTAAATCAGTTCGAAGGTTCAACTTAATCTATACAAAGCAAATTGTTGGATATACTCTAAGTTCTTTTCCTTTACAACTTTTAATTTCCTTTACAAATTTGTATGTCCTATTCATATTTAGCTTTAATTTCATTTTCTGATTTGGCATGATTAATTTTATTTATTAAAAGTACATAAAGCAAAACTGGCAGAACATATAGCTTTGGGAGTTTGTGCCTCTTTAAAAACAGAAAAACTTAGCAAAATTGCCTTAATTAACAATGTCCCAACAAAGAGAACACCAAAAGAGACTGAAGGGATAAAAAGGAAGCAAACAAATATTGCAGCTGTAAAGTACAATAACAGAAGTGGAAAATGCACCACAGGGGTTCAGAAGTAAGAATCCCATTTGAACAGGCAAAAGAATCAGTGAACCTGAAGACAGGGTAACTGAATTTATCCAGTCTGAGGAGCAGAAAGAAAACAGGAAGAAAAAAAAAAAAAAGGAAAAAGAAAATGTACATAACCTAAGAGACTCCGAGACACTACCCCAGTGTGGGTATATATGTTTAATAGAACATACCAATATTATTAATGGAAGTCCAACAACAGGAGAAGAGCAGAAAGAATATGATAAAATGAACCAAAACTTCCAAAATCTGATAGATTTCAATCTGTACATTTTCAAGCTGCCCAAGTATCTCCAATCAAGATAAACTCAAGATCTGCACCTTATGACATAGTATAGCCAAACTGACAAAAGCAAAAGAAATCCCCTGGTAAGATTAAGAGCCAACTTCCCATCAGAAACCAAGACTTTCAGGAGGCAGAAAGAGGAAAGGAGGGAGGAGGGGGGAGAGAGGAGGGAGGAAAGGAAGGAGGGAGGGAGGGAAGGAAGGAAGGAAGGAAGGAAAGAAGGAAGCAAGGAACAAAAGAAGGAAAGAAGGAAGCGAGGGGAGAAGCCAGGCAAGTAGGCAGGCAAATATTCTATATGCAGCCAAACCATACTTTAAAAAGCAGAGATCAGTTCATAGATTCACCTGGGAAGCAGGTAAGTAAACAAATCTTTCATACATACAGTATAGTAAATTGTACACAGAGAGAGTGACTGAAGATGATATTATAATAATCTTCACAGTTGAGATATACTGCACAGACAAGGCAGGAAGGGCATTCTACGTGGAGTATATATATGCAAGGGCACACTGGTGTGTTGGAGTATGCAATGTTTGAAGAACGCTAGGAACTTCTGGGAGTATCTCTTGTTGATTCTACCATATGGCTGAATCTCTTTGGGTTGGATAATTAGATAATAATACAATCTCCTCCATTGCCTAAATATCCCCCCCCTCCCCGCCGTTTGGACTCAAGTGGGCAAGGTCTAATTCCAATCTTAGCCTCTTCTGACTGACCAAGTCAAGCTCTAAATAACCAGACCACCCAAGCTCTATACTTCTTGAAACAGGTGGTATCTTCACCACAGATCAGGGTTTGGTCAATAAAGAGAGTTAAGCCAGAGAACCCACAGGACCAGGTCCTCTCTTTCCTAAAAAAACTATCCATCATTTTTCAAACAAGAGAACTGTTCTGCGGCCTCATGAGATATAGTAACTAAGCTCTAACGACTGAATAGGAGCCAGGCAAAGGAATATGGCAGAAAGAATAGTAGTCTTGGGTCGCATACTCCTAGGTTTGAACTTCTAGTTTTGGGTGCATCCTTGAGCAGCCCATTTCCTCAAATTCCTCAGAGGCAAAATAGAGATACTCTGCCTTACCTATTAGAGTTTAAAAGTAGCAGATGTAATCATATGGAGGTAATGGAAGAATGGAAGGAGACAAGCAAGGATCTGAGGTTTCTGAACTCAAGACTAATAAAGTTTCCAGATCTTCAACTGTTTTGGGGTTTGTTGCTATTGCAGTTTGGTGGTTTTTGTCTATTCATGTTTTCATGTTTTTGAGATGGCCTTTACCTATGTAGCCCAGGCTGGTCTTGAATTTGCTACATCCTCAGCCTCAGCTTTTCAAATGCTGGAATTACAGACAAGAGCCACCACACCAGGCTTCCGGTCTCTATTTGTTAACAGTGGTTATTGCTGAGGACAGAGATAAGGGTGAAGGGTAGGATGACTTTTTTAAGTTTAGAAAATGGTATTGTTTGAAAGTTTTTACAATGAACATTATTTTATAATTAAAATTTCTTCTATGTGGATATTCTACCAATAAAAAGTTTATTGAAAGCTTATATTGTATGGAAAGTCATTCAGGAAATGGAGGAGAGAGACTTCTACAGAGCACTGGAAGGCTCAAAGAAAGATAATAAATGTTGATTTACAGTTCATTCTATCAAGAAGCTACAACCCACCTAATCAGAGCTCCAAAATACATGAGGTAAAAATTAATCCAGATCATTTTAGACTGATACAGAGCATCACTCCATTCAACAACAGAATAAAACAAGTTCATCTCAAGTGGACACAGAACATTTTCTATCGATAGACCATATGTCAGTCCACAAAACAAGTCTCAATAAATTTAAAAGCTTGGAATCACATGTAATACACATCTTCTTCAACCAAAATGGAATGAAACTGGAAATCCTTAACGGAAGGAAAATTGGAAACTCTACAAACATGGAGATTAAACAGGAAGATAACAACTGTTACCACTTCTTGTTTAGTGATGGCAAGGAAAGAAATAAAGTACATCTAAACTGAAAATAAAAAATAATTACTTACATAAGACATGATCTTATGTGTAAAACTATCCTAAGGAATTCACCAAAAACTTAAGAGTTAATTAATGTATGTAGCAAAGCTACAGGATATATAACATGAACACAAAAAAAATCAGCTGTATTTCTGTATAATACCAATAATTCAGAAAAACAGAAAGAATTCCCTTTACAGTAGCATAAAAACTTCCTAGGTAATAAGTTTAAGGAGATACAAAAGGTATGTTCAGAAAACTGTAAGTGGTGTTGAAAGAAATTCAAGAACCCTAAATAAAAGACTGTTTATGTTAGAAGACTTTCTATTCTTAAAGATAGTAATGCTCCCCAAAGCAATGCATAGATCTGATGCAGTCTTAATCAGAATAGGAAAACAGATCGCAAGATGCATATGGAATTACACGGTACTCAAAATAGAAAATCCCCAAAAAGAAAAAGCTGAAGTATTCATACTTCTCACTTTCAAAGCTTATAACAAAACTACATTTAAAACTGTATGCTACTGGCATAAAGTTAAATATAAAAAAATCCATGGAAGAGAACAGCCCAGAAATAAACCCATATGTTTACAGTTAATTGCTTTTCACCAAGGATGCCAAGCCCAAAGGGAAAAGAACAGTCTCTTCAAATGGTACTGGGACAACTGGAAAACCACATAAAACTAAATGTTAGACCCCTACTCTATGCCTTATATATTAATACAAAGTGGATCAAAAATTTAAACATAAAAGTACAAACTATAAGTTTTAGAAAAAAATATTGGGTTAAGTTTTCCTGACCTCAGACTTAGCAAGTTTCTGAGATGACATCAAAACGATTATGTAACAAGGAGAAAATAAATTGTACTTCATTAAATATAAAATGTCTATACACGGAAGGACATTATCAAGAAGATGTAAGTCCATGAAATTGGGGAAAATATTTGGAAGTTATATAGCTGGTAAGTTTAGTCTCTAGGATATTATTAGAAACTCTCAAAATTCAACAACAAAAAGGCAGGTAAGCCCAATTCAAAAATGGACAAAATGTCTAAATAAACATTTCTCCAAAGAAAATATTTAAATAAATGATCAGTAAGCCAATGAAAATAAGCTCATCGTTATAGGGATATGCAAATTAAAATCACTATACTACACCATTCCATGCCTCTAGGGCAACTATAATTAGAAAGAGAGTGAGAAAGAAACAGAAGCCTATAATCCCAGCATGGGACCGTCCCCCACCCGCCTGCAGGACTGAGGCAGGGTGATTGCCCTGAGTAGGAGGCAGCCTGTACTATACAGTGAGACCCTGTCTCAAAAAAATAAAGAAAAAAAAAAAAAAAAATCTCAAAAGCAAAAGAAACAAAAATAAATAGAAAATAGCAAGTGTTGGTGAGGATATAAAAAAATGGAACCTTCACACACCATTGGTGGAAATGTGAAATGGTTCTCAACATGTTAAACACAGAACTACTCTATTGCCTATCAGTTCTACTATGTACATAACCAAAAGAATTAAAAACAAAAACTTGTACACAAATAAGTCATAATAACATTATTTATAAAATATACAACTAGATCGCAAAGATAGAAACAACTCAACTATCCATTAACTGATCAATGAATACACAAAGTATGGTATAGCCATATAGTGGAATATATGGCAATAAAAAGAATGAAATACAATCATCCATTGGTATCTGTGAGAGGATTGGTTCCAGGCCTCCTTATCCACCTGGGCACATAGCAAAATCTTTGGATACTGAAGTCTATGATTTAAAATAGCACAGTATTTGCATGTAAAATACCTTAAACCTCTATATACTTCATCTGTAGATCACTTACAATACCTAATATAGAAACCATATAAATATTATATTGTTTATGGAATGACAAGGAAAAGCCTGTATGTGTTAAACATACACGTTATTTTCCAAATATTTTCAATATTGATTGGCTGAATCCACAGATGGAGAACCCAGAAACACAAAAGACCAAATGTATTCATTGACACATGTTACAACATGAGTCAATCTCAAAAATATTACTGTAAGTGGAAGCAGATATTAAGTGTCACACATTGCATAATCTCATTTATGTAAAGTATCCAGAACAGGTTAATCTATTAGAGACAGAAAGCAGATTTTGGCTTCCATGACTGGAGTTTTCTTTTATGGTGATAAAATGTTAGTTTAGACAAATGTTGCACATTATGAATGTACTAAATGTCACTGAACTATGAATTTTACCAAAATTTACCAAAAAATGTCAAATGTACCCCTATTTTATGTCAAATATACACATGAAGCCAAGAGAAATGAAGACATGTCTATTGCCCACAACTGTCCAGAATAGCTTTACTTCTTATAAAAATGGTAAGCAACCTAAAATAGCCATCCATGGGTTTTAAAAGTTACATATATTTACTGATATGTATCAATATATTTACTGAAACTCATCAAACTGTACCCCTAAAATAGGTGCATTTTATTGCTTACAAGCTAAATTACCAAATGGGCTTTATTAAAAGTTAAAGATATCCGTTTAAATAAAAGGAAAAGCAATAAAGTTGCAAATTTATATTAATTTAAATGTATAACTAGTCCTCAGGAAACAAGTTCTCTGCCTCCACATACTGGCTGCCTATGCCCATTCTTCATGTTTCTTTACAATTCCAATGTTAACCCAATCTATAAAAAGACCTTTACAGTTTTGCTTCCCAAGTCTTCCACATCAACTTAAAAATTCAAAAAATCATGTGAATGGTCTAGACCAGCAGTCTCCAACCTTTTTGGTACCAGGTACTGCTGGCCTGACAGGAGGCTGAGTTCAGCTAGTAATGGGAAACTGCTATAAATACAGATATCTTTGCTAGTCAGTACTTGGTTGGTTGAATCCATGCATGGAGAACCCAGAAGCACAAATGATCAAATGCATTCACTGACACATGTTACAACATGAGTCACTCTCAAAAATAGCTCTCTAAACGGAAGCAGATATTAAAGTCTGCTGTGCAGCCCAGTTCCTCTGAGTTCATGGCCTGGAGGCTGGGGACTACTTCACATACTCAAATATTACTCTGGCTGTGCTAGATGGGATATTAGTATCATGTGCTCCTTAGACCAGCCCCATGCAGTAGTTTTTAGACTGATGACCCTACAATATTGGGCAGGTTTTTATAGAAAGGAATGTGAACAAGGTTAGATAAGAGTATTAACTGTTCACATAGGGCAAACAAACTTCCTTGTTTAATCCCCTCACATTTGAATGAAGTTATTTTTTAGTAATACACAACAATATATCACTCTTATAATGTAGAAACTGCAAAGAGGGCGCTAAATATTCAAAAAGTATATTTTAAAAGTTACTGAGCTGTGCACTGCAGCACACGTCTAATTGCAGTACTTAGGAGGGTAAGGCAGGAGGACTGGATCCTGGGCTGCACAGTGAGTGCAGGTCAACCTGACCTACAAAGGGAGACTGTGTCTCCAAAACAAAACAAAACATAACCAAACCAAAATTACTTAATTCTTTTTCCATCTCCCTCCTCTGTCCTCCCCTTCCATTATGTACACGTACCAACTGTCCATGAGGAATGTAATCCTTATATACTACAAACATGTACCAATACAAATAAAAATTTAATTTAAAAAAATCTCATTAAAAAATAATTAAGTTATTATTTTGTTACCTCAGTTCTTCCTGTTAGTGTCAAGATAATCAATGGGGGAGAGAACTGAGTGAGGAAATACAAAGCATTTAGAATAAATAACAGAAAATATTGCTCTTGATTTTTCTCAACTGAATATCTACGGACCTTATGATTTTAATACTTATTTTTCCGTATTTGTGAAGTTTATTAACTACGTATCACTAAAATCTGTATTCAACTACACAGGATTATATTCTATCATTTTAGGGGAAAAAAATAGTTTCTTTTTTAACCTTTTCAACCATTAACCCAAAACACAATGTGCTAAATTGTTAAAATAACAAGTACTCATCAAACATTCACAGTTTCAGAGTATAAAGACACTGTTTTGTACTAAGCAATGCAAACTAAAGATAAAGAGGACAAAAGCACTCAAATCTAGTACTATGTTTATAACCAGATTTGCACTGAGGAAGAAGCACGTTGTCCAGGAAGTTTAGAAACCATCTGGGTAAAATCTTAAGTGGAGAGTAAAATAAAGGCTATATTTGCAGAATTGCACTAGTGACGATGGGACATTAGCAGGTCAGATAAGAGAGCTGGAATATTGTTACCACGCTTGAAGCGGAGTTGGGAAACAGTCTGAGAAGGGCTTTGAGAAAAAGGCTGGGATTTGAATTATGCACGAATGTTGAGTTATTAATTTTTTATGCTGCACTATCTGAGAGGCAAAAAGAAATACTTTTAAAAAAGGACGTGAATTTTTAATCTAGTTTCTGATTTCAGCTGAAGCAATTAGTGAGAGAACGAAATTAATGAATCTCTTCACCTGTTCACTTAGCTGAAAAGAGCTACTTCAGTGATATTGTGAAGATAACCTATATGATCCCTTGTATAATGTTACTCAGCATGGTAGGAGGCATATGCATCAGTCCCCATTTACCATCAGTACTGTAAACGTTAACTCATTTAATTCTCACAATAATCCTACAAGGTAAGTATTCTCTCCATTATAAAGTTGAGAACTGAAGCTGAACAGGTTAAATAGCTTATATAGGCACACGGAACTAGCAAGTGACAGAGACAGGACTCAAACCAAAGCAATCTCAGTGTTAACAATAACACCACAACACTTCTCTAGGAAAGACCAAGTCAGTGTTATTAAAATTCTGGTAGAATTTTCTAACCTTTCAATTTAATAGGCAGATTGATTACCTAACTGACTAGAATCTATGAAATCTTAAGTATAGGAAGCAGCATTTAACAAACCTTGAACCTACTGTATACTTAAAATATGAAACTCCTTTATATAGATAAAGCAAAACTCAAAGAGTCCACGAAGGGAAAAGTAATAAATTATGATGTGGAAATTAAGCCACAACAGATTATCATTTGCTGGTGGGATACAAGAAACTAGATAGTGTACAATCCTTCGGAGAGCCAATGTCTTTGTTGCAATTTCATGTAAAACGTATTTCAATGTCTGTAAGCACAGACTATTTAAATCTTTACTTCCTGACAAATACTGAAAACAACAACAACCAAAAAAGGATTCCTTAGCAGGGACGGGGGAAGAGGAGGAGCCAGCAAACGATTAAGGAATGTTTTTACCCTGAATATTAATAAATCCTTTAAAAAGACACGTATACATCCACATGGCACAAAACTCTGGTATTAAAATTATAAAAGAAGCTTAAAGTACCTTTTCCTATAAAGCAACATAGAAGGAAGTTGACATTTCAATAAAGCAAGGTATGAAACTTCCACACTTTAGTTTGTATTTGCCACCAATATCTAAAGTATTTGAAAAGATACGACTTTATTACCGGTCATGAGAATTTAATTCAATATTTAAAAAGAACCCCCCCCCGACAAAAAAAAAACACAAAAAACAAAAAACAAATAACCCACAAACAACAACACCCGAAGGAAAACGAACTCCGGAATGGATTTCTCCCAAAACGACACTAAGAACCCATCTAGCCAATGAACGAAGGGGGTGAAAAGGCAGGCCGGCGGGGCTGAACATTATCCTCATTGTTTGCAAACTAAGAACCTGGCGAAGCCCCGCTGTAATTACAGCTAGTTTAAACGAGCCCGACTCCGGGAGTTCTGCGGTCCTTGAAAACTGTCAACAGTGAAAAGAAAAATATCCGGGTTTAAAATACAAAGGCTACTCAGATTTCATTTAAATCTCCACCCTGCACGTGAGACGGCCCCTCCCCCGCGGGCCCGGGGCTCCCACGGCCCCCCGCCCCCAGCCCCGGGCGGATTCTGTTACCTGCGGTGCCGCGTTCGCCGCCGGATTCCTCTACAGTCCGGGCGTCCTCATTCGAGCCCAGCTGGAGCAACACGACACCGCGACTGCGGGAAAGCAAACCACGGAGACAGCGTGACAACGAGGTGCGGTTTGCGGGCCGGCCGGGCCTCGCCGCCCCCGGGACGAAGGCGGCGCGGGGCGGGGCGCGCTG
>NW_004955409.1:29965540-29976078 GCF_000276665.1 Chinchilla lanigera
CCCCCGGGCGCCCCGAGGCCTCGCCGGGCTGTCCGGCCTCCCGACCCGCGAGCCCGTCCGCCAGCCCCGTTTCTCTCCCTGGAATGCTCGGTTTCTCGCGATCCCTACCTTTTCACCGAAGCGCGCTGAAGGCAGCTCTAGGACGACCCTGTCACTTTCCGCTGCTCACGCCCAGCCGCCGCGTCCAACGGCTCGCAGGATTCAAATTCGCCCACTTCCGCTCGCAGCCCGGAAGGAGCGCGCGGCCCCCTCCGCGCGGGGCCCGGCTCGGGCGCGGGCTGGGCCGGGGCTGGCTCCTCGGTGTCCCCTTCGCTCTGGTTTCCTGTGCCCAGTCTCTCAGCCTTCTTAGGCCCTCCGAGGGGTGCGGGGACGTGGGGGTCGTTTGTTCCCCAGGGCTCTCCAGAGGCTCCACGGGAGCGTGCAGTGCACCGCACCGCGCCGGAGTTCCCGGAGCGGGCGGATGTGAGCGCTTGCAGCCGGGGGACTGTTACCCCTCCCCTCGTCCGCGAGTAAACAGCGCTGGGCGGAACGGAAAAAACAAACTCTGCGCACCAGGACTTGGAAAATTCTTTCCAGGCTTTGTCTAAGGGAAACAAAAAGCCTGGTACAGCAGTCACCTCTAATCCAGCCACAGATTGAAAATTAGGGATCATTTTACAAAACTAGTACGTTCACTCCCGTGAGATTCGAGGGGAAGCAGTTTTCTTTTACCAAGAATAATATATTTTTGATCCAGAAAGACTGTAGCTTCTAAAGGCAGATAGTTGGGAGCTTTAAGAAACTAAAGCTCTGGACAAGCATTTAAGTGGGCTGGTGGAGGAAGGGAGAAAGTTAACTTTTCAGGCTGCTATTATGCGCGCATGTAACAGCATTAATTTACCTGTTTAAACTGAGCCATGACAGGGTTCCCCTGGGACCTGTCGAAAATACAATTTGAAGATGTGTATGTACGTGTACCAAGTCTCCACGAGGAATGTAATCATTAAGTGCTGCCGACAGGTACTAATAAAAATTTTAAAATACAAGTTGAAAGATTTGCTAGATTAGGAATTTACAGATAATCTGGTATGGGGAGGCTATAAAACTATTTATGTACTGTTTTTAATAGCGGAAAATCGGAAGCAATCTGTGTCTACCAATGAGAAAATGGGTACTTAAATTATAATGTAGGATCTGATGTACAGACGCTGCAGGCTCTAAAATAATAAAGATCAGTAAGATGACTGAGAGGAAAAGAGCTTTAGAATTACCATGGTATCTTATTAAAGTGTGTGTACATTGGGTTAAAAGATTTCAAGATTCATAAACTGTGAACAGTTATCTGTAGAAATAGAAGTGGCAAATGTAGGTGGTAAGAAGAGATGGAGGACTTTTACTTTATAACCACTTCAGATTTTTAAGTAATAAATGTTTTACTTTTGCCATTTTCTTTTTAATGAAAGATTATTAAAAATTGAGTACATTCTGGATCTATAATCAGGTGTAATAAAGTATAATGTTTGGATAGTGTCTGCTTTACTGATTGGACAATTGCACAATAATGATTTTGTCATCATGAAATATATTATTTAATATCTACATTTCTAATATGTCGCCATTAAATATACAGCTCCTTGAAGTTCCTTCAAAGGCAAAAACTAGAGCCCCGTGTGGTGGTGTACATCTGTAATCCCAGCGCTTCAGAGGCTGAGGTAGGAGGATCGCTGTGACTTCCAGGCCAGCCTGGCATACATAATGATTTCAAGGCCAGCCTGAACTACATAGTGAGATCCTGTATCAAAAAAAACAAACCAAACAAAAAATGCAGAAACTAGATCGCACATTTTCCTGTCATAATACTTGGTACCTTCTCATCATTAAGTTTCAGTCTTCACAGTAGTTAAAGTCTCAAGTGACCCGCAAGCAAAGTTTAATAGTTTCAGACTGCCCTTGAAAAGCATCCCCAAATAGACAACCGTAAATGTGTGTATATACACCTACATACATGATTGTCTGTACAACTCAAAAGTTCATAAAAATTTTGTTGCTTACTTCTTAGTTGGTCTTTTCCTAGGACTTGATGAATTCTTCAGTTTCTTCCACTCAAATCTTGACTAAGTTATCATGAACCTAGCCACTAGTCAGACCAATTCGTTTCTCATCCGCAGTGGAGAACTCTGCAGTCATTCACGTTTTTTCCCAAGATTACCCAGGCTTCACTGTGTAAGTTGCTTAGGCCTAGTGTTGAGCATCACATTCAGTTATTTGTAGTATTTACTGTTTTCCCACCCCACAGTATGTATAGGTGATTTTGAATACAGTCAATAGCAAAGTAATGCACTTGGTGAAAAAAAAGTTCAGTAAACTTCCACTGACTAAGTTAAGCTAGCAGAGTAAACACAGATTTAGAAACTTCTTTCCTTGCAGGACGTATTGAGCAAGATGGCCATCATACTCGCATTCTGATAGCTGATAAAATTGTAAGTGAAATATATGGATATTTCATTTAATAAAAGCTAAAGTAAACTGAAAAAGCAAAAAACAAAGGATTTGATTCCTCATATCTGATAACCCTTCAGTAATCTGAACTAGCTGAGTACTGAATCCATAAAAAATTTGAATCAGAGATAATGCCCCAGTTTTCCTCCTACTATTCACTACTTATGCAGCAGGAAACAGACAAAACCACTCCTGGGACCAAGAGCCATCCTGCTTACATGCAATAGCCAAATATTACACTGCTTTGGCAGGGAGGTTCTTAAATCTACTTTGAAAGGTTCTTAGCACAACCAACATAAGTGACGAAAATAATATAGCGCCTGGAGATAAATGTTAAAGAAAGATATAGAACCTGTTCTAGGAGGATTGTAAATTGAAATATAATGTACATATTAGAGAGAGAGAGATTAGAAAGGTAATTATGACTTAATATGGAAGAGCTTTGTTAAAATAAGACAGGACTCCTCTAAAGCATAAAGTAAAAGCAAGCACCTATAATAAAATTATTTGTATAGCACAAGTCACCATAAAACATCAAAAGATAAATGAGATGCCGTAGGAGAATGTTTGTAAAATTTATGACTACTAGATTAACATCTCTGATGTTGAAACTTTTTATAATTTAATTTTTTCAGAAATAAAAATGGGCACAAAAATGAACATCTGGACATCTTATTGTTTATTCCCCCAAAGTAACTCTGACCAAATTTCCCTCAATTTCAGCGTTTGCCAATAGACATAAACATAATCTTGCTTTTGGAAGCACTACTCATATTGACTCTCAACTGTAAGCAGTTATCAAGAGGGAGATAAGTTAAACTGCAGTATACTATTAGAAAGCCTTCCAAAGCTGTCTTGCTTTGCTTTGCTCCCTCAAACTGCTGCCTCCAAAATTAGGGCTATTGAACTCCCAAATAAAAGTGAAGTATAGTACATTGTAATTAGAAAAGTAACAATACTCTGCAGTCATGCTGTAAGTTTAGCACTCACCTAGAATGAGCACATATCATTGGATTAAATTGTGCTCTGTGGCCACAACTCTTTTCTCCCCATGTGTTAGCCACACTGAAGTTCTGGTAACGCTTCCTGCCTTCCAAGAATCTTTTGTCTTGATCCCCATCTGTTCACAGATGAAGCAAGTACAGTACTTGCCCCATGCATGTGGCAGCTACTGATAATTTTCTTTTCCTCACTTAAGAAATCTTAAGCATTCCTACTGTACTCATGATTTTGTTATTGCTTCTGCATTTACCTCGGGTTTGTTTATGTCATATCTCCATTTTATGATCTTTTATTTCTGTATTAGTATTTATTATTATTCCTTTATTATTATGAATCATCTCGGGTATAAATTATAATGAGAATATTGTACAAAACAATTATTTGACTGGTGTTGGTGTATGGCATCTACTATGCTACCAGTAGTGGTAATAAATCTTTTGTTTCTTTTTAAAGCAGAATTTCTTTGGAGGTGTTGAGGATTGAACCTAGGGCTTGCACATGCATGTATTTTCTAAAATGTTTCTTACATTTTAGAAAATACATAATATATTAGTTTGCCTGATCAGTCTTCTTACATCATTTTTTTAACTTGAATAAAACATACATTTTAGGAAAAGTAGCTTGTTTGCTACCAAATTAACTTCTTTACTTGTTGTCTCATTCACTTGAATATTTTGATCTAAAATTGTAATCTAGCAGTGGCTCCGTGTCTTTTAAGCAAAACATACCACCTCCTGACTGTAGGAAGCGTCAAAGACAACAGTGAATTTCAGGTCTCTTATTTCAGGGTTGTTTGGATAATAAGTAGATACATTAACAGCAGTGATTTGGAAGGATGCTATTCCTGCTGAGTAACTGTGGTTTTAACAAGAACAGCTCAAAGTTTACTTGTAACCAGGGTATTCTAATGCAGGTCAGAGGTATGGTTGTTTATGTTAGCATTATCTCTCTTCAGGTTGGTGTTTCAAACAAATTGTTGTCTGGATTGCTTTTTTAAATTGCTGTTTTTTGCCTTGAAGTGTTTACATATAAATTACAGCTTCTTTACAGTTAAGAGTAACTCCAAATGCAGGAGCACACACTGGTAATGCCACCCAGCATAAATCAAGTAGTGAACAACATGCTTGAACTGAATTGTAAACATTCTTGGATATAATTGTTGGCAATCAAAATTGTTTTCAGTTTATTTTGTGTATTTTGATTTCTCACTTCCTCCAGAATGGTAAAGGAAAATAACTTTTCAACTGAGTTGATAAAGCGATTCAGTTATAATGAGCCCAGCTCTCACCTGTGTGGCTTGAATAAGGTAGAAGAAAGCATGAAACTCTCACAACGGTCTGGACCACGGAATTACAATTTCAACCAGAGGACATCCTTTAGAAAAAATTCTTCAACAAGACCAAATAGTACAACGTCCAGACTTTAAAGCTGAACAGCCCCAGGTTTAAATACTACCTTTATTATTTTGAAGCTACGTATGAAGCACCCAACCTTCTAAGCCTCCCTGCTCCTTTGTAAAATATAAATAATAACTGCCTTGTAAATTTCTTGTGCCAAGTGAGGGAACATCTATAATGGTAAGTATGATTGGATACATGAGTAAAACAGAGTTAACGCCTCTTCTCCTTTTAGTGGCGTGTGGCATTTCAAGCCCAGTATCCTAGAGCAGGTGGTCCACTGAGAGTGACACAGGGACTCTCATCCCAGATGGATCTTAGCCTCATGTTCCTCCCCGCTCCAGAACATATGATAAATTCCTTAGAGACCTGCTCTTGGCTTTACACTTTGCTGGCTAATTAAAATTTAACCCATGTACTATAAAGAGCCAAGGGATTAGTTTTAACTGGCTCTGTCTATAGCTAAAATGTGTGGTGGAAATTTGGGGGTTGTCTTAGTTACTTTTCTTATTGCTGAGACAAAATACCTGACACCCAAAGTTAAAGGAGGAAAGATTTATTTGGTTTACAGTTCATAGAGGTTTCCATCCATAGTTGGCTGGCTCCAAGGCAGAATGTCACATGGCAGAGAAGCAGTTCATGGTGGCTAGAAGGTAGCAGAACAAGAAAGGGGGCAAGACAAGCCTCTTTCTGTCCCTTATATTGTATCCAGGTGACTGGGATGAAGGCTGTTGCCAAATCAATCCGTGGACAGATTTAGTAATCATCCACCTTTAATCCTAGCACCGGGGCTGGGGATTTAGCTCAGCGGCAAAGCGCCTACCTGGCAAGCGCAAGGTCATGAGTTTGGTTTCCGGTACGAGAAAAACAAACAAACAAAAAAACAAAAAACAAAAAAAAAATCCTAGCACCTTTAATCCTAGCATTGCACCATGAATCAATCACACACTCTAGATTCAGCCGCATCTGAAGAAGCCCCACCAATGACTGCATGAAGCTTTGGAGGTACGTCTAGACACAAACCATAGTAGGGGTAGTCATTCATAGGTGACATTTTATATCTAAGCCCCTTCCATTTTTTTTTTTTTAAATTGGTTTGTGTTTGTCCGGTGTCTCAGAGGTGACTCCTTACTGTGGTGTTTGTTACTTCAGCATTCAGAAAGTGATCATAATGGAGCAATAACATTCTTGCAGAGTAGGTTTTCTAATAAAGATGATTAGAAAGGAACAGAGAATGAAAGAGTTATTCAATACTTTCTACAGGATAAACATTGTGATAAAACTAAAAGTTGATTTATTTAATCCTGACACATAAAATAGATGATGAAACTAAGACTTTGTGCTAGGAAATAATGTTGTTCAAGGCCACACTAGGCAGAATTGGTATTTTATCTCCAGTTTGTTTGAATATTAAGCCTGTTCTTTTTCCAGTACAGTATTTCAATTTACATACCCTATGAGAGAAATGAGTAGCTGAAAGAAACCTAACATTAACTCAAAACAATCAGCTAATAGTTTTTTATGGGCAATCTCTTTTTTTCATCTGCAGGAGTATAGTATATTATCTTAGTAAAGGAGCTAATTTATTACCTTGTCTTATGTAGTCTTTATTAACATTAGTAAAGAGAAGTACTCTAATAAAATGAAAAATTTAGAAGAAATGGACAGATTCCAAGATGCATTTGAATTACCACGGCTGAATCAAGATGATATAAATATTCTAAATAATCCATCAGTCAAAGAAATTAAAGAAGTAATTAAAACTACCAACAAAGAATAGCCCAAGTCACTGTTGAATTCTACAAGAGCTTTAAACAAGATTTAATGCCACTACTCCCCAAATTCTTTAACTAATTTGAAAGGGAAATAAACTCATTCCTGGAAGAAATCATTACCCTGACACCAAAACCAGAAAAAGATCCAACCAAAAAGAGAACAACTGGCCAATCTCCTTAATGGACAAAGATGCAAAAATCCTCAATAAGATACTGGCAGACAGAATGCAGCAAACCATCAAAAAGGGTTTTAAATCATGACCAAGTAGTACTGACCTTAGAGATGCTGGGATGGTTCAGTATATGCAAATCAGTAAGTCTAATACACCACATTACCAGAACCAAAATCAAAAACCACACAATACTCTCAGTAGATGCAGAAAAGTACTTGACAAAGTCTAACACCCACTCACAATAAAACCCTAAAGAAAATTGAAATAAGCCGAGCATGGTGATACATGCCTGTAACCCCAGCACTTGCGGGGCTGAGGCAGGAGTATCACTGTGAGTTCGAGGCCAGCCTGAGCTACAAAGTGAGTTCAAGGCCAAGCTCAACAGTATAGTGAGACCCTGTCTCAAAAAGATTAAAAAAAAAAAAAAAAAAAGAAAATCAAAATAAAAGGTTCTTATCTAAATCTGATAAAAGCCATCTATGACAAATCAATAGCAAACATCATACTAAATGGACAAAAACTAAAAGCTTTCACTCTAAAATCAGGAACAAGACAAGGAGGCCCACTATTACCACCCCTATTCAATACAGTTCTAGAAACATTAGCTAGAACAATTAAACAAAAGAAAGAAATAATAAGAATAAGGACAGGCAAGAAAGAAGTTAAAATATTATTTGCTGATGACATGGTTCTCCTCAAAAACTCCCCCCCAAAACTCCAGAATTAATATCCAAATTTGATAACACACCAGGATACAAAGTCAACACTCAAAAGTTAATAACCTTCATGTACCAAATAACAAACTCACTGAGAGAATTCAAGGAAACCATACACTTCACAATAGCATCAAGAAAAATGAAATACTTAGGAATTGATCTAATCTTTATTTAAAACTACAGTGCTCTGAAAAAGGAGATCAAACACGATATCAGAAAATGGAAAAATACCTGATTTTTGGATAGGAAGAACCAATATAGTAAAAATGGCCATACTTCCAAAACTGTTACACAGATTTAAAGCAATCCCAACCAAAATACCAATAGAATACCTCACAGAACTAAAGAAAACATTTCTAAAATTCATATAGAACCAGAAGAGACCTAAAATAGCAAAAGCAATTCTGGGTGCCAGGAGCAAGGCAGAGGGCATCACAATCCTTGATTTAATGTTATACGGCACTACAAAACTACTGTGATAAAAAACATCGTACTGGCAAAGAAACAGACCAATGTCAGTGGAACACAATAGAAGATGCAGAAAAAAGTCCAAGTGCTTGGCTACCTTATCATTGACAAAAAGATTAAATACCTTCAATGGAAGAAATCTAGCCTCTTTGATAAACAATGAGGGGAGAAATGGCTTTCTACATGCCAAAGATTAAAACTAGACCCATATCTCTCACCATGCACTAAGTTAAAATCAAAATAGATCAAAGATGTAGATATTGCAACAGAAACAATCTGTTGGAAGATAAAATGGGTAAAATTCTCGAAGACGTAGATGAAGGCAAAGATGTTATGAACAAAAGCCAGACTGCACAGGAAATACTACAAATATTCAAGAACTGGGATCTCATCTTATTAAAAAGCTTTTACATAGCAAAAGAAACTGCCGACAGAGTGAAGAGACGCCCACAAAGTGAAAAAAATTTTTTTACCAGCTACCATTCAGACAAAGGACTAACTCCTAGAATACATAAAGAACTTAAAAAATCAGACCCCTCCCAAGTTTAAAGACCCAGTAAAAAAAATAGGCATCTGAAATGAATAGACATTTTTCAGATGGAGAAGTACAAACAGCAAATAAATTTATGAAAAGATGTTCAATGTCACTGGTCATTTAAGAGATGCAAATTAAAACAATGCTGAGATTCTATCTCACTCCAGAAAGACTGTCATCAAGAAGTCAACCAATAGTAAATGCTGGTGAGGCTGTGGGCAAAAAGGAACCCTTCTCCACTGTTGGTGGGTTGTAAATTAGTACAACCACTGTGAAAATTAGTATGAATTCCTCAAAAAGCTGAAATTAGAGGTTTTATTTGACCCAGGTGTGCCTCTTCTAGGTATCTTCCTGAATGAGTTAACATCACACCACAGTGATATATGCACACCCATGTTTATAGAAGCACAATTTATAATACCTAAATATTTTTTGATTTCTTTTTTGATTTTTGATTTTAAAAATAAAAGGAGGAAAACATTAACAGACAGACAACCTTTTACAAAATAGCAAAAGAACAGTACAGACAATACAGAGTTACAAACAAAATGGTAGGAAATTAACAATGCTTGTTGTATTACATATTGATATCCTCAAAGTGGTTTCTCATGAACAGATAGAGACATGCAATATTGATCAATCAAGGACTCATTGACAATTTCTTTCAGCAAAAAATAGAAGACAGTAGAACAACTATGTTAACTATCCTTAATACCTAAATCTTGGAAACAGCTGAGGATTTAGTGCAGGGGCACAGCACCTGCCTAGCAAGCCTGAAGTCCTGAGTTCAATTCCTGGTACCAAAAAAAAAAAAAAAATCTTGGAAACAGTCCAGGTGCCCATCAACAGCTGAATGGGTAAAGAAAATGTATTATTTATATACAGTGAATGACTACTCTATCATAAGGATAAACGTGTCATACTGAGGTAAATGGATGCACCTCAAGACCACAACCTTAAGTGAAATAAATCAGACACACAAGTTTAAAAATATCACTGTTTCTCTTGTATGAGAAACTCAGAGTGAATAATGGGCAAAATGGAGAATAGATATTGGGAAGTAGGAAGAACATATTCAAATGGGATGGGGAACAAAGAATGAGTGGGGGGAAGGGAAGAAAGGAAAAGGGATTACAAAAAAAAAGAATGGAAGGGAGAAAAGAGAAACAAAGCTTCTGTAAATGGCAAGGGGAAGAAGGGTTGAAGAGAGGGGAGGGGAATGGGAAAAGGAAAAAAAAAAAGCAAGAATTAAGACGTTATGTACAGGTATAAATTCCCTATGATGAATGTGACTGCTATGTATCTAATATGCACTAAAAAATAAATTTAAAAATAAAAGAAAAAACAAAAATTATTAGTACAGAGAAGATTCCAGTACTTGATTGGAGGTTGAGTTAGATCAGCAGCTCTCAAAACTCTTAAGAAATGGTGGTTATGAGCTGTCTTTGGGTCATGGGGGGCATGTCCTTGAAGAGGACTGTGGGACTCTGGTTTCTTCCCCTGTCTCTTTTTTGTTTCCTGGCCATGAGGTGAGGGGGATTTGTTCTGCAGCACCCTTCTGCCCTGAGGTTCAACCACAAGCCCAAAGCAAGAGTGCCAACTGATCATAGACAAACCTACAAAACCTAAAGCCCAAATTAACGTTTCCTCTTTATAAGTTGATTATCTCAGGTATTTGTTATATAACAGAAACTTAACACATTCATGCCATTTTCATAGTAATACTAATACACATGGCTTTTGTCATTTGTATTTTCTCATAAAGGTACAGTGGGGTTTTCTGGAGGTTACACAAGCTATGATTTTGCAACAGATTGAACATAGAAACTTATTTGTATAAATGTAAAACAATACCATTTTTCTCACCAATTTTTTTTATTTAAAGAGAATTAAAAAACAACAAAATAGCAGCATAGACAAAAACAAAACAAAGCAAAAACAAAAATGATACAGGGTTTCAAAACAATTTCAGGAATTAACAGTGGTTGTTATGT
>NW_004955409.1:29978264-30002528 GCF_000276665.1 Chinchilla lanigera
TCATGTCATCTGTGAATAATGATAATTTCACTTCTTCCTTTCTAATCATTGTTCCTTTTATTTCTCTCTCTCTTGTCTGATTGCTCTTCACTAATATTTCCAGCACTGTATGGAATAGGAGTGTTGATAGTGGACATCCTTGGCCCTGATTTTAAAGTAAAAGCTTTCAGTTTTTGTTCATGTACTATGATGTTGGCTGTTGGTTTGCTATAGATGGCTTTGATCAAACTGAGGTAAAGATCATCCAGTCCAATTTTCTATAGGGTTTTTATCATGAATGAGTGTTGGACTTTATGAAAATCTTTTTCTGTGATTTAGAAATCATGTGATTTTAGATGATCATGTGATTTTTGTCTTTAACTCTGTTGATATGGTGTATTACATTTATTGATTTGTGTATATTGAACCATCCCTGCATTCCTGGTCATGCTGTATAATCTTCTTGATGATTTGCTGCATTCTATTAGATGGTATTTTATTGAGGATTTTTGCATCTATATTCATTAGCAATGTAGGCCTGTAGTTCTTTTTTGGTTGGGTCTTTCTCTGGTTTTGGTATCAGGGTAATATTTGCCTCCAGGAATTAGTGAGAATTGCTCCTTTCTAATTTCATTAAAGAGTTTGAGAAGAACAGACGTTAAATCTTCTCTAAATTTCTTGTTGAATTCAGCTGTGAATCCATCAGGACCTGGGCTTTTCTTTGTTGGTAAGTTATACTTATCTCTATGTCAGGTTCTTTTCCCATGCTTGGGAAATTTTCTGCCACTACTTCTGCAAATAGTCTTTTTATGTTATTTGTGTTGCCTCCTGCTGTTTCATTGACACCTATTAATCTTACATGGTTTTTCCTTGCATCATCTTACAGCTGTTGAATTATTATTTCCTGGTTCTTTGTAATTTTTAAGAGATCTTTCCTTTCAGGATCGTTAGCTGCAATGCTGTCTTCAAGGTCTAAAAGTCTATCTTCAGCTTCATTCAAGTGGTTTTGCCAGCTTTCAGTGGATTTTTTAATTTCTTAAATATCTGTTTGACTCAGTTTCATGCATTCTAATTCTTTCCTATATTGTTCATCCAAGATTTCCATCATTTTTCTGTGTTCTATTTTTTTTTTAATCTTCATCTTCTTTAGAGGTGCTGAGCAATTCTTTCATTATTGTTGTCATTTCTTTTTTTACCTTAGAGATTATTTCTGATCTGATGCCTTCCATGGCCTGATGGAGTTGTTTCTTTGCTTCAGTTAGTATCATTTCAGAAATTTCTGGTGTGTGATTTCCAAGCTCTTCTGTGTCTAGGTCTCCTGGACTTGTTCTGGGTGAGGTAGAGATCAAAATGAGGTTGCATTTTGCTCCTTTCTTTTGTCCTTTTTGAAGATCTGGAGGTTCCCTATTGCTCAGCTTCAATCCCATGATGGTGTGGGAGTGGCAGGGCAAGGACCCCAAAGTCCCTGGTACTCAGCATCTCTTCCCCAATGGTGTGTGGGGGTGGGGTGATACTCTTGAAGCTTTCCAGGGCTCCATTGGCTCCCATGCCAGTAGGGGATGGGTGGGGGTGACTCACAGAGTTTCCCAAAGCTGTGCAGGAATCAGCTGGCTCCCTTAGCTGTCTGGGACTCAGCCCGGCTCCTGGGAGATGCAGAGGGTCAGATGTGGTCACTGAGGTTCCCAAAGCTGTTGGGGGCCCAGCCTGGCTCCCATGCTGGTGAGGGAGAGGTGGGGACATGGTCACTGAGAGCCCTGAAGCTGTCTGGGGCTCGGCCTGGCTCCCATGCCAGTGTGGGTAGGGCAGGGATGGCTCACCACAGTTCCTGAAGCTGTCCAGGCTTCAGCTTGGCTCCCAGATGAGGTTCCCAAAGCTGTCTGGGGCCCAGCCTGGCTCCCACACTGGTGGTGGAGGAATGGGGGCACAGTCACTGAGGTCCCCAAAGCTCTCTGGGGTTGAGCTCAGCTCCTGCTCACCAATCTTTTTTAAATTAAAGTGTATTGACATGAAATAGAAGGACTAAGTATCCATTTAAATTTTTTTAAGTTTTAACTTGTAGTAAGATAAATAGCAATAGATGTAAGCCACATAAAGGAAAACTTTTGGGTCCTACAATTTTTAAGAGTATAAAGAAATCCAAAAAGTTTAAGAGCTAGAGAATTAGATAATATCTCAACAATAATTTCTAGGCTTAAGATTTTAAAGGATTAGTAAATATAACATAAAGGAAAAAAGAAAATCCTCAGATTTTGGAACTAACACTTTTTTGGGGCCATGTGTATGACTGCCTGGCTGCAGTAACAAAGCACAACAAACTGGATGGCTTAAACAACAGCATGTATTATTTCATATTATTTCATTTTGGAGGCTAGAAGTCTGAGAAGCACGTGTTGGTAGTGTTGGTTCCTTTAGAGGAACTTGAGGAGGTACAGTATTTGTGCTATGATTGTCTTCTAATTTGTGGTGGTTTGCTGCCAATATTGGCCTGTGGATTGTCTCCATATCCTCTCCCTTCATCTTCAAATAGGACTTTCTTATGTGCATATCTCTGTCCACATTGCCAGCTATTTACAAGGACACATGTCATACTGCACTAGGATCTACTATGATGGTCTCATTTTAACCTAATAACTAAACAAGATTTTAATGTTTTATTTTGAGGGGAACATAATTCAATCTATAATACCAATTAAGGACATTAAAAAGAAAACAAATTTCTGCCATCATCTTCATGAACATTTTACAAAAGATAGAATATTTTACTACTAAAATGTGGAAAAAACTAAAAAGATTGTACTTTAATATGCTTATGTTTTAGGTAAAATTCGACATGATGAAATCATATTTTGCAAGGAAATTAAGTTCTTCAGCAGAGAAGGTAAAGGTTAAGCATAGTAAATATTCTACAAAATTCCCATTAATTCCCATGTACAGAAATATAAGCATATAAATGAAGAATGTGTACAGTAATACAAAGTTTAATTCCATAATGAGATCTTATTAAAAATTAAGTAATTCATACATTTCCATACTGAAACACTTCAAACATGAAGATTCCATCTTGCTGGCTTTTTTTCTCCATCTTTATAATTTGTCTTCTGTAGATAATTTCATCAGCTCCTCTAACACTTTCAGTTTTAATTCCTCTATTTTACAAATGTTTAATGAGCAGTCAGAACTGTCAGGTCTGTTCCAGGTAATGCAGATTCCATGATAAACAAGCAAAGTTTGATCTCTGTTCTCCCAGAGCATACAATTAGTGGAAGAGAAAAATTACAATCAAATATAATGTTATGAGTATCCCCAAAATATTGACCAATAACCTTTCAGTAAGATGAAATTTTGTATTGCTTTACCATAATAAGGGAGAGGACTTCATGATTGAGTCTTCATGCTATTGCCAACGGGGGAGGGCAAGAGCTTGTAAAGTTTGGGTTAAAGTGGATCTTTCATTGGGGGTTGGTGACTGGACCAGAACCTTCTTCACATTGCTAGACACAGAAAGGTGAAGATTTTCCCTCAGGGGTTTCAAGGACATTTGGAGAGCTCACAGTTATTTGATACTATCTTGAAAATTTGATGAATTTGAATTCCTCTGTGTGAGATTTTTCTTCATGAAATTCCTGAAACAAAATAAAAGTCATTTCCCATGTTTTCTTCCAGGGTCAGTTTTCTTCCTGGGTCATGTTTTCTTCCAGGGTCATGTTTTCTTCCTGGGTCATGTTTTCTTCCTGGGTCATGTTTTCTTCCAGGGGCGTGGTTTTTCTTCCTGGGTCATGTTTTCTTCCCATGTTTTCTTCCAGGGTCATGTTTTCTTCCTGAAATTGTGAGATAAAACTGAAGAAGCCGGTGGGCAAATTACTTGAGTAAACACGGCAGAATAGTAAAGTTGCAACATTGTGGTTAACAAGCTGGGTGCATGTAGATGGTTCCTGCTGTCAGCATTTTCCCCTTGTGGTCATTGTTAGACTAAGGTCAAGGATAGACCATTCATGTCTTGGTGCATATCATTTCATACCTTCCACACTATTTGGGATGTCTTAATGAATCAGATTTGTGAGTGGTACCATTTTGGTTTTTCTGTGTCACAAATATCATGGATTTATGGTGGTTTTCTGTTGGTGATTTTGCTTTATTTTAGTAAGATCATTTGTTGAATCATTTGAATGCATAGTGGATATGTAGCAGCATTGAACACACTAGAGACAACACATCTGAACACTACCTCACTCAAAAATGCTGACTGAGGGTTATCACAAGTTTGAGGCTTAACTTCTCATCAGGAATTAAGAGTGCCAAAATTCAACCCAGAGGATAGATCCAATCCCCTGTCTGTAGATACCACAGAAATATCTGTTTGCCTCCCCAATAATTTTAATAATATTAAATATTCCAGAGATGTCTTTAGGTATGTAAGCACAACATTCTTCCCTTAAAGCAGCATATGTTACCCTTTGTAAAGCCAATATTACACCCATGTGACTCTATTCTGAAACACTGCCTGTCCAATTTTATGAACCTCCCAGGAAAGGAGTTCAATAGCCCAGATGGCATTGTCTCACACTTCTGCTATTTTCTGAAATGCAAAATGTAAAATTTCTGGGCCTTTTATAATCCATCTCCTGGAGAGAATTCAGAACTGAAAAGAGTCTAGAATTCTCCTTCAGTAGATAGGTTTGGTTCTTAAATTGAGCTCCAGGTTTCTGTTTATTTAGTTAAGTTATCTAAAAATTTCTTTATCTAGAAAGGGAAAGTTACTTTCTAAAATGAACTCCAGGTAATGTATGACATCATTACCAAGGTATCAAGCCTCTGCCCAGTTTGTAGACAGTACCCAGTAGGCTCATGTACTGCAAATCCAGTCTCAATCATTGGGGATCTCCTAATGCTCCATTTTCTACTAAAATATACCTTGAGAAGTTGTCAAATGGCTGTGAGTGATGGCGCATGCCTGTAATCTCAATGCTCAGCAGGCTGAGGTAGGAAGTTTGCCCTGAGTTTCTGGATATCAGATCAATATTCAAAAATAATCTGTATTTCTAATCATTAACAATACATGATTATAAAGGACAGTTTATGAAATAGGATTTACAACAGAAACAATGAAATTTTATGGGTATATGCAGCAAAACTGAAGAATTGTATGCCAAAATCTATGACCAGCCTGAGTTCAAGGCCTAATCTACATAGAAAGACCCTGTATCAAAAACAACAACAACAACAACAACCCAAAATCCAACCATCCAACCAACCAACCAAACAGCCAAACAAACCAAAACAAAACTCCACAAAAAAAAAATAACCACACACAAAACAAAACAAAACAAAAAGAAGTTGTCAAATAATGTGATAACATTTTGAGCTCACTAATGATCTGGCAACCAGACAATGTCATTTATAGTACTGAGGTGCTTAGCTAGATCTAAAGCAAAAGAGAAGTAATATTTCTTACTTGTAAGATCTGTGTCAGTGAAACAGCTTCCAAATACACACTGTGTACTCACTCCAAATACACACTGTGTACTTTTCAGTGTTTTATTTCTGTAAATGTTTGGTTAAAAAGCTTGTTCCTATGGAAGGTCCTGAGTATTGTTTCAGTAAATATAGGAAACTCCATTTTATCATAGGGATAATATAAAAGGGGATTTTACATTTATGGTTCTCTGGTCTGTTATGTTGTTGACCACATAATGGTAAATTTAATGATCCACCTAGTAGTTAAGTCCAATTACCCAGGAAACCAGCTAATTCACTTCAAGAAACTGATGCCAAGAAAATCTGGGTGTCTTTCAAAGGAAAATGTATACAAACTCAAGAGTGAGGTTTTATACTTCAGCCAATTCCTGAGTAGACTAAAACCAGATATTAGATTCATATCAACAAATAATTAAAGGCACAAAATTCAGTATGAAGAACAAAGATTTGGAAGAGGAATAAAAGATATTTAATGGGAGAGGAAGAAATAAAACTCTATAAATAACATGATTGTCCATGTAACAACCCTGAAAGAATCCATAAATAGAAATTAGGACTAATACATACATTTAACATGGTTTCTGGATATAAGATCAATATTCAAAAATAATTTGTATTTCTAATCATTAACAATACATGATTATAAAAGACAGTTTATGAAATAGGATTTACAACAGAAACAATGAAATTTTATAGGTAAATGCAGCAAAACTGCAGAATTGTGTGCCAAAATCTATGAAACATTGCTGAGAGAAATGAAAGAAAAGCTAAATAAATGACGGATGTACCATGTTTATAGTTGAAAGACTGAATAAATGTAAGATATCAGCTTCCCCAATTTAATCAATAGGTTCAATAAAACCTTGGGTAAAATCCCACCAGGGTTGTTTTTTTTTTGGCAGAAAGTGAGATGTTGATTCTAAAATTCATACAGATAGACAAATGATCTAAAATATCCAAAACACTGAAAAAGAAGTACAAAGTTGAAGGACTAGGACTACATGATTCAAGAGTTATTATTAAGCTACAGTAATCAAAATCACTATACCTACAGTAAGAAAAACAAATAGATCAATGGAACAGAATAAATTCAGAATTAGACATATCTGCATGGATAATTGATTGTTAACAACAGTGAAAGGCAATTCAGTAGAAAAAGGATAGCATTTTTAGTAAATTGTACTGAAACAATTGAATATCTCTCTGTAAGAAAATGAACTTCAATCAAATACAAAGGAGTATTTTTTTTTGTACCAGAAATTGAATTCAGGGCCTTATGCTTGCCAAGCAGGTGCTTGTGCTGCTAAGGTATATCCCTGGCCCTCAGAGCAGTATTTTTTAGAAGAATATAAGAGAAAACCTGTGGGACTTGGGATCAGGTAAGGTTTTTTTTAGATATAGCAAAGGCACAAACTATAATAGGATATTTAATGAAATAGTTTATAAAAAGTTAAAATATGTGCTATTTAAAGGACTGTTAAAAAAGTAAAAAGGTTTACACATGTGAGTCTGATTTATTTCACATATGAATATGGTCTCTAGTTGCATCCAAAGTCATTGCTGGTACTTGTAAATCAAGGACTTGTGTCTAGATTACATAAAGAACACTGAAGAATCAATTAGAAAATACAATCAATAAATGGGTAAACATTTTGAACACTTTAGATCTATATAGTAAATGACAGATCTATATAGTAAAAAAGCATACATGAAAAGTACCAGTCATCAAGGTAATGGAAACTAAGCAAATTAAAACCATAACAAAATACTACTAATCTATTAGAATGACTAAAATTAAGGAGTAGGTTTCTTCAAAGAAAACAAAATAGGAAGCATCAGAAATTTGTTTTTCCACGTAGAATAACAATTGCACTGGAAGAATTTGTCTTATGTAACTGTTATTTAGACTCTGGAATTTATGTACAGCTTGTGACTTCCAAGAGAAGTGTTGGGTGGTACAGTGTAGTTAATTGTCAATTTCAGTGCTTAGCACCATAACAGCTTCCTACTCCTTACCATTTAATCCAAGATTGTACAGCTGTATATATTTTCCTGGAGCAGTTTGGAAGCAACTTGGTGGTAACCCGAGTGGAATAAGAGGACCCTATCCTCCAAATATTGAGGTTCTCCCTGGGCTGATGGCTGCATCTGATTACAGAGGTACAAATCACAAGGTGATGGCCCTTGTGATTGCATTTATCCATCACTGCAAATCCCTTTCTCTCTGGCTAAAGTCATGCTTAAATCTGGCTCAGTACCTATAGCCTCCTTTATTTTCTCCTTTCCTTCTTTGGGATCCTAAAATAAGGATATTCAAAAGCAATCACATATATGAGTGAAATAAGAAAGTCACTGTGCATGTTGGGTGAGAGTACAGTCTCAGAAAATACCTGAAAAGACTTTAAGTTTACACCTCAGGCTGATCCTCAGTATGGAGACATTCTACAATAATAATAATAAAAAAAAAACCAATAGATTTTAGGCAAGTGGCAGAACATGGTTCCCAAAGTTACCACACTGTTACATTCAATTGTCCAGTTTACACACACACACACACACACACACACACACACACACACCACACCCACCCTGCACAGAAACAGAAAAGTATGGCCCATAGAAAGAGAAAAAAAATTAAACCAACATATTACACCTAAAAAGCCTTGATAGTAGTTCTACTAGACAACGACTTTAAAATAACTGTCTCAGAATACTCAAATAAATAAAGGAAGATATGGACAAAGTCAAGAAAATGATGTATGAACAATATGGATTTAGGTGTTACAAATTGTGCTGCTATAAACATGGGTGCACATATGTCACTGAAATATGATGTTTTCAAAAGGAAACTGCTCAAAAGGAAAGAACAACTGGGATAAGGGAAAAGAGAAAAAAAAGAAGGGGAAAATATGTATATATGGATATACAGGATAGCTAACATATTTGTACTACTTTCAGTGCTCTATTGAAAGGAACAGTTAATGTTTAAGTGTTTGATCAATCTTATATATCTATATTTGTTTATCTGAGTATCCAATTTGAAGATATCAATATGTAGTACAATAACCGTTGTTAATTTCCTATCACCTTGTCTGAGATTCTGTATTGCTTGTATTGTTTTTGTGTTATATCCTAAATGTATGTGTTTGTTAATATTATAAAATAAATAAAACTGGCATGTCTAACAAAAGAACAATATGGAAAAATTAATATAAAGAAAGTCTGAAAAAAACTGAAAAGAAGTTATGGACTGAAAAGTACAATTACTAAAGTGAAAACAATTTTAGAAGAATTAAAAGACCTATTTGATCAGGCAGTAGAAAAAATTATAAACTTCAAAGTAAGGCAGTGAAAGTTACTGATTCTGAGAAACAGAAAGAAAAAATGGCTGAAGAAGACACCAGTGGGACACCAGCAAGCAGATCAAGAGAATGTTTGAAGGATAAATGGCTGAAAATGCTCCAAATTTGATGAAAGATATCAGTATAAACATCCAAGAAATTCAACATATGATGCACTTAAGTAAATTGTAATAAAAATATTGGAAGTTCAAAACAGAGAATTTGGAAAGCACCAAGAGAGAAGTGACATCACATATATGGGATTGTTGATAAGATCAAGTGCAGATTTCTCATCAAACACTCTGGAGGCTAGAAGGCAGTGGGCTGATATTTTGAAATTACTAAAAGAAAAAAAGTCCAATCAAAATTTTCCTTGCATGTTGAGGGAAAAATTAAGACATTCCAAGAAAAACAAAAGCTGATTGGAGTTCATCACCACCAGATTGCTCCTGTTCTGCAAGAAAGGGAAAGGGAATCCTTTAGATCATTGCTTAAAGCTGTATAAAGAAATAAAAATATCAGTAAAGGCAAACACACAGGCAATTATAAAATCTAGACAGTCAGCCCTTCAATCAATGGGTTCCACATTTGTGGTTCAACCAACTGAAAATCAAAGTATTCTTTTGAAAATAGAACCTGGGGGCTGGGGATTTAGCTCAGTGGCACAGCACCTGCCTGACAAGTGAAAGGTCGTGAGTTCAATTCCTGGTACTGGAAAAAAACAAAAAAAGAAAAAAAAAAAAAACCAAAAAAAACAACAACAAAAAAAGAAAATAGAATCCGAATGGAGCACGTGAAGACTTTATTTTCTTACTATTTGCTCAACAGTATACCAACTATTTATATAGCATTTATATTGTATCAGGTCTTATAAGTAATCCAGAGATGATTTAAAGTATATAAGAGGGTATACATGAATTATATTTAAATACAAACTTTTATAGAAAGGGTTGAACATCTGAAATTTTGGTATCTGCACGTGGGGGTTAATGAAATCATCCCCCATAGATACTGAGGGATGACTGCATTATTGTAACAAAGATCTGTAACTTCATTTCTTGTATCTTGCATGATTTTAGAGATGGAGGCACTAAAAATTTACTGCTTTAAAAGATAAATTAGGGCCAGGGATATAGCTCAGTGGCACAAGCACGTGCCTGGCAAGTGCAAGGTCTTGAGCTTGATTCTCGGTACCAAAAAAAAAGGTAGTATCATAGTAATTTTTGTAACCACAGACTTTATTTTCTATACAACTTAATGCACTAATCCATTAACTTGTTACTTTATGTTTTTGGATTTATAATATATAAAAATGTAATTTTGTGACTGATAGCAAAAAGAGGTATTGACAGAGCTGTTAGAAGAATGGAATGTTTTTATATTATAAAACTAGTATAAATTCAGAATAAAATGTTACAACTTTAGAGTGTTAAGTGTAATATTAATATTGTTAATGATATCCCTTAGTTATTGTAGACTGATCAGGCCCACAGTCTCCCAAATGAGTGGACAGTGAAGGCTGAAATAAATGAGACAAATGGAATGATTTCGGGGCTCCAGGAAGTTCAAAACCCAGTATCAGAATTCCAGGTTCTCTCAGGCTGACACCAAGAACTTCTCTGGGTAGTTCGTATTTATCAGGTTTTCAAACAAAAGAGGGGGATACTTAAGAAAATTCAGGCATGTTAGCAGGACCTTGGGAAATATTTTCCCAAGTAGTAAGTTATGTCAATCAGGAGAATTACCTTATCTTTAGGTTGACATTTATTGTAGGAATGTGGAGCCTGCAGTTGCAGTCTCCTTTTAGTTAATTTGGGTTGGAGCCAAATGTCCTCAGCTGTGGCCTTATCTTGTTCTTTGAGGCTTCATGGCATCACGGGCCAATACAGGACTCAGCGGGGACCAGTGACTCACAGAACTTCACTTACTATGAGTCCTCTGCCCATCTCCAGACAAGGGCCTAGGCCTTGAGCAAACTCACATGTAAACATGAAAAGCCAATAGGTTAATATTAAACCCTACTCAGAGCTGCTTCATAGTGGTCTTCCTCAATTCATGGTAACATGAGAAAATGGCTAAATAATGTATAGAAAAAGTCTGAGAGAAAATTTAAATATTTCACTACACAAATCAATTAAACACAAAAGAAGACATTAATGTAGGAAATAAGGGGAAAAAAATCTATAAGGCCTATGAAATACGAATAGCCAAAAATGAGAGGCAAGTCATACCATATCAATAATTCATTTAAATATAAATATATTATAATCTCCAAAAGACAGATTAGCAGACTGGATTTTTTTAAAGCCATGATCTAACTATGTCTATAAGAGACTCATTTTAGATGCAAAGATAAAAATAGGTTGAATGTTAAATGTTAGAAAGCAGTATTTCATACTTATCATGGTCATAAGAGAGCAAGGATGACCCTACTAATACTAGAGTGACTAAAATTGAAAGAACCATATCAAGTGTTAGTAAGGGTACAGAGGAACTGAAACCCTCATACTCAACCTATGGAGACATAAATGATACATCCACTTGGGAAAATGGTTCAGTTGTTTCTTAAAAAGCTAAAGACATACCTCCCAGGCAATCCAGTCATCTCAACAAAGATTTGTATAGGAATGTTCCTAGCAACTCTGTATAGAATGACTCAAACCTGAAAAAAGTGTTTTAACTGATAAATGTATAATCAAAATGTGGCATACTTATATAATGGACTACTGCACCAAAATGAACAAGCTACTTTATACACATTACTCTTTTGAAAATGGACCTAGAAATTATTACACTAGCGAAAACTAGAAAGAATACATACTATGAAATACCACTCATTAAAAATTCCAGATAATACAAACTATAGTGACAAACAGCAGTTATGTGTTTTATGTGAAGAGAAATTACAAAGGGAAACCAGTAAATTTGGGGAAGTAATGTATATGTTTATTGTTTTCATTGAGCATGATGGTTTCATAGGAGTATCTGTGTGTCACAAATTACCAAGTTGTACTATTAGATATGTGTGACTTATTTTAAGTCAATTATACTTAAATAAAGTTGCTAGAAAAAATAAAATAGAGGGCTTGTAGGTAACTTTTTCAGTTTCCTATTAGTTTCTCTCAAACTTTGTAGCTTATAACAACTAAAATTTATTTTATTACAGTTCTGGTGTCTGGAAGACTCCATTGATTTTACTGAATTCAAATCAAGGTCTCAGCAGGGTTGGCTCCTTCTGGAGGCTCTTAAGGAGAACCCATTTCCCTGTCTTTCCCAGGTTTTAGAGCTCCATTCTTTTTTCCTTGGCTTATGGTCCCTTCTTAAATTTTCACAGCCAGCAGCATAGTATGTTCAAAACTCTCTGTTTCCATTGTCACATAACTTTCTCCTCTTAAGGAAGATATTTTGAAATACTAAGTCTTGTAGAATTAAAACTTCCTCATACCAAAAGAGAATAAAATTGCAGGCCATTGGGTCTTTAGGATTTTCTTTCAATTTTGCCTTTAAGGCCTCTCTAGCCTGAATAATTTTGTTAATGTCAAATGACCCAAATGGCCACTCTCATTCTCAATTATTCTCACTGAAACTATATTAATTACAACCTAAATGCTGTAATTAATAATCCTAAATAATCAGAGCTAACCTGAAATTGTAGATGTAGGTATAGAACAAGACAAGTCCATAGTGTCTAGGAGTGGCCAAAGTATTCTTATGTACTTTATGAGTCAGACCCCCCCATCTAGTGATTGTGCCATCTCTAACTGCAAATCTCACCAACTTGTGGCTTCTGAATGATGAAAAGTTTTGATAAGAAGTCTGTCCCCAAACCAGACACCTACAGAAGAAAGAAAGAAAACAAACAAACAAAGAAACAAACAAAAGATTTAGGAAACCTCACATAGGATTTTAAGTGACACAGGAAAGAATTTGCCCACAGGATGGCAGTCTGTAAAGAAAATTAAATTTTTAGTTGCTAAGAGTAGTTTATGAATCAGGCTTACTGGACCCACACTAATCACTTTCTCTAGGAACTTTCCCCCAAAGGAATATTATGAAGAATATGACAAGGATAAACATACATAGCATAATTAGTATAAAGTCAAGTTCCACCAAGGCTAAAAATTCTTTAAATCGTATCAGAAAATGAAAAGATTCCTAAATTAGTTTCTAATTAGTAGGAGACAAAATAAATGTGATAGTTGAGACTGCAACAGAAAAATAGAGCTTGACACTGTGCAATTTTTACTTCAAGGCTATGATCAGAGAAACTCTTTCCCCACCAATTAGGAGCCTCAACAGACCTCAGAGGAACATTTTGTTCAGTTTTGAGGTCACAGTGATGGCGAGGACTTCACTGGTTCTCAATGGAGCCTCCAAGATGATGATGCTATGATGCCTTGCGGAAAACTTCATCAAAACAATCTGTTAAGAAGACAAGGCTGAGTTTATTTTTACTGTGATAAGAGAGATTACAACCCTGACAAATGCTTTTTAGTAGTATGTATTTGAAAGGGGAGAGTTCAAAGGCATTTATGAAGTTTTGGGGGAATATTGAAGGTAATTCATTCAATAAGAGGTTGTGATTAGGATTGGATAAAGATTGGGATACAATAGTTATTTGACATTATTGCAAAAGTGGAGTTTGGCATTCATTTGAATGATTTTTTAGGAAATTCTTGAAATGAAGAAAACATTTTTTTTGTAATATAAAGATAAAAATATAGACTAATGGAGTCAAATTGAATGTCTAGAGATACATTACACTTAAAGTCATCTGATTTACAATTTTTTAATTGAAGTAAAATTCATGTAGTATAAAATTAGCCACATTAAAATACACAACTGAGTGGCATATAGTGCATTCACATTATTGTGCTCTCAGTACCTCTACCTAGCTCTAAGATGTTTTCATACTCTTAAAAGGAAAACTCACACCCATCAAGTCTTTCTTCCTACTCATGCATTCTTTGTCCTTTGAAAATAACTAGGCAGCTTTTGGTCTTTATAGATTTTTCCATTTTAGATGTTTCATATAAATGGAGTTATATAGTATGAGCTATTTTGTGTTTGATTTCTTTTTCTTAGCACTGTAACATATGTAAGCACATTATTCCTTTTTATCATTGAATGATGTTATATTATACAGATGTATTTAATTTGTTTATTCATTCTTTAGTTAATGGACACATAGTTTGTTCTTGCATTGTTTTGCTATTGTGAATAGTGTTGCTTGAACATTCATGTGCAAGTTTTTGTTTAAATATCTATTATTTAAACAAAATAAGGCTTGCATTACTATGACAAAATACCTGAGGCAATTACTGTAAAAGAAGGAAAGGTTTATTTTGGCTGATGGTTTCAAAAGTTTTAGTGCATGATTACTTGGCCTTATAGCTTTGGGCCTGTGATGGCTTGCTACATCATGGCAGGGGTTTGTGATACAGGAGGGTTGTTCACTTATTGTTGGCTGGAAAACAAAGATAGAAAGAAGCTGGGGTCCAAATATATTCTTCAAGGGCATGTTCTCAATGACCTAACTTCCTTCCACTCAGTCCCACCTCCTAAAATTTCCAGCACTTCTCAATAGTGCCACAGACTGATGACCAGGCCTTTAACACATAGAATTTTGGGACGCTCATCCAAACTATAGTACCTTTTTCAGTTTTTTTGCATATATATATATTTCAGTGCAGAATTGCTCAATCATACGGTAATAATGTGTTTAGCTTATTAAGAAACTGTCAAATCATCATAGTAGTTGCTCCATTCTGCTTTCCTGCACACTCATTAGTTTTGGTTTTCATCTTCCTCCCTTCCTTGCATCCTTTCTTTTTAAAGTTAAATTTACCCTAGTTCATGTGACGTGTTGTTTCATTACGGTTTAAATTCTTATTTCCCTGATAGCTAATGACGTTGAGTATCTTTTCATGTGTTATTGTCTGTTGACATATCTTTACACAAATGTCTACTGAATCACTTTGCTCATTTTGTTTTCTGTTTTGTTTTTGTCTTTTTCCTAGAGTTCAAAAATTTCTCTATACATTCTAGATGGTAGATCCTATCAGATATATAGTTTTCCATTCACTATTTTTCCCATTTTTCTCATGTATTTTGATATAGAAAGCTTTAAAATTTTGAAATTCAGTTTACTTTTTATTTTATTTGTGTTTTTCCTTTCATTCTTAATAATTCATTGCCAAATAAAAGGTCATGATGAATTAATCCCTGTATTTAAAATAACAGCATTGTAATATTAGCTGTTTTTTTTTTTTTCTTTTTTGAGGCAAAGTCTTGGTATGCAGTCCAAACTGGCCTTGAACTTGATATGTAGCTCAAGCTGATTTAGAACTCACCACTTGCCTGTCTCAGCATCCTGAGTTCTGGGACTTCAGGCACGCATCATCATACCTCTCTGTAGTTTAAGCTCTTACATTTAAGTCTTAAGTTTATCCATTTTCAGTAAATTTTTGTAGATGATATGAGGTAGGGAGGTCCAACTTCATTCTTTTGCATGTAGCTATTCATTTGTCTTTTTTTTCATTTGTCTTAATATAATTTATTGGAGAGTATTATTTTCTTTTGGATGCTTTTGGCACTCTAGTTGAAAGTTAATAAAGTATGTTACACAGTTTATGGTTTGTGGACTCTCATATCCATTCCATTCACCTACATGTCTTTAATGCTAGTGCCAGACTGTTTACTTATGATAGCTTTGTAGTAAATTTAGATGTGAGCCTTCCAATAACTTTGTTCTTCTTCATTAAAATTGCTTTGCTGTTATGGTCAACTAATTTTTGATAAAAATAGACAATTTAACAAGGGAAATAATAGTCTTTTTACTAATTGATGCTGGGGCAATTGGATAATCTCCTGCAAAAATGATGAATTTGGATTCTTACCACACAGTACTTACAAAGTTAAGAAAATGGGTCATAGACTTAATTATGGAACTAAAACTTTAATGCTCTTAGAATAAAACATAAGAGTAAACCATAGTGAACCTAGATTAGTTAATGATTTCTTTGAGTCAATACCAAAAGACCATGATAAAGGAACAATTTGATACATTTTACTTCATCAATATTAGAAGTGTTTACACATCAAAAGTTACTATTCAGGAAATTAAAAAAAAAAAGCCTAAAAGCTGGAAAAAAATATTTGCAGACTATATAATCTGATAAGGGATTTGTATCCAGAATAGATGATATTAAGAATTTATAACTGCAGGAAAAGAAAAAATGTTTTCCACTCTACCATCTTAGGTTCTTTTGCTGGACCCCTATAAATCAGAATAACAAAAGGCAGCTTAAGGAAAGTTTATTAACATAAATATTGCACGCACATATGAGAATACTTGAGATGATTTTTTCAAAAGAATGGTTAAAACTGGGCTTATGTAACATTTTAATGGCAATTTGTTAGAGAAGTGAAAACACAGAGGAAAAGGACTTACAGCTTCTAGGGGGTACCAAGTGGCAGGACAACAAATATATAGATTTATCTAGTAAATACAGGCAAGTTTTCTGAGGTTTGTCACACAGATTCTGCCAGTGCCAGCTTGGGGCTGTTCAGGGTCTTGAGTTGACCCTGGTGATTAATTGTTGTACTTGGAGAGAAGGAAGCCATCTTAAATAAGTTTACATCCTACTTTTAGGCAAATAGGGAGGTCGAGAGCTTTTGCCATACTTCTTAATTTGCTGTCAGCTCACAATAATCCTCAGGCCAGAATTCCATACTTCGGTGACATATTTTGTCTGCCTTCACAACTGAACAATGAAAAGACAACCCATTCAGGTGCCATGGTGAATGCTACTTGGAAGGCTGATGCAGGAGGATCATTTGAGCTCAGAAGTTATAGACTGCCTGAGCAAAATGATAGACCCCTGTCTCCAAAACAACAATAACAAAAAAGACAAGCCAATTAAAAAGTAGACAAAGAGTTTGAATGAATATTTCTCTAATGAAGGTACACAAATGACCAATAAATTTATAGAAGAATGCTCAAAATCATTAGGTAGGAGGGAAATGCAAATCAGAACCACAGAGTATAATTATAAGATACATGGCTACCAAAAGAGATTTTTTAAATAAAAATAAAAAATACGTATTGGTGAAGAAGTGGAGGAATCCAAAACCTCAAATATTGCTCATGGGAGTGTAAAAGTGATGAGGACCCTGGGAAATAGTTTGGTAGTTTCTTAAAGTGGCAGAGTTACTTTCTGATTTATAAATCTATTCCTAGAAGTTTTACTTCAAGAAAAATGAGTTTGTGAAGAGATTTGTACACAAATGTTTATTACAGCATTAGTCGTGATAGCCCCAAAGTGAAAATAAACCAAATGCCCATCAACTGGAAAAATTAGAAAATAAAATTTAGTATTATGTCCAATGGAATACTATTAAAACTTAAAAGGCCTAACGTACAGATACATGCTACTATATGGATGAGTCTCTAAAACATAAAGATCACATTTTATATGATTTCATTTCTGTGAAATGTGTATAATTGTGCAATCTATAGAAACAAAATAATTAGTGGGTCCATAGGACTTTTCAGAAGAGATGAAGACTAACTGCTAATGGGGACAAAGTTTTATTGAGGGTGGTGGTGATCAAAATGTCCTAAAATTATACTGTGACTTTTGCACAAGTCTGTAACTATGATAAAACTACCATAGCACTAGACACCTAATGTGGGTCATCAGTTTTGTGTTATGAAAATTATATCTCAAGAAACTTACTTTAAAAATTATTTGCAACTTCTATTATTTTGGGTGAAGGTTTTCTGGAAAAATGAATCATGCCAATGAAGTCAGAGGAATAATAAGGTTTTGTTAGTAGAGAGATAACAGTGAACACATATTTATGTAGATAATAATTTATTGGTGTATATGGTTTCAATTTTCAAAACAAATATATTCACTTTTCATCATAAACACATCAGGTGGTGATAACTGCAGTGCAAGGATTAAAATGCAATATCTGATAGAGAATGAGTATCAGAATTAATCATTTAGAAAAGACTTTCCTGAAAAGTTGATATAGAACCTGAGGTATGAATGATAAAATGAGCTAGGCTTGTTAATATATGGAGGTAGGAGTGGGTGAAGAATGGGAAAAGTATTTCAGCAAGGAAATTAGCTGGTGCAAATGGGAGTTTTTTGTTAGTCAGTAACAAAGACCTTTATCCATTATTTCAGTGTCCACCTACCACTCTATACATGAGAACAACACATTTCTCTACTTTGTTAGAAACAACAACACTTAAATTTATCAGGTTCTTTTAAAAATTTAAATCATTTTTGAGACATAATTCACATACCATAAAATTCACTTGTGTTAGTTGTATAGTACAGTACTAGTATTTTTACAGACTTGTAAAATCACCAGGATCAAATTTTAGAACATTTTGATAACTTCAAAATAAACCTTGCAAATAATGGCCTGGCTGTTTTATTTTTTTTATTTTTTTGTTTTTTTTCTGGTAGCAGGAACCAAACTCATGACCTTGCGCTTGCCAGGCAGGCGCTGTGCCACTGAGCTAAATCCCCAGCCCCTGGGCTGGCTGTTTTTGATACCCATTTCTTTCCATTTCTGTCTCCCCAACAGTTGGTGAAAAGTTTTTCACTCTTTTATACCAGCCCACCCTCTAGTAGTTGCAAACAACAATTCAACAGAATCTTTCAACACAAAAATTTTTGATTCTCTGACTTAATCCTTTCTTTGTTATTTTTCTTTTTTCCTCAATTTATTAACTTGTCCTCTAGTTGACAGTATTATTTTCATTATATTAAGGAAATCCAAAATTGTTATTGCAGGAATCAATGCAAGTTTTACTATTTTCGGACTTCAGTTAAGTCTCTTAGAAATAAGATATGAGGGGGCTGAAAAGTTAGAAACATGTAGTGGACACCAAAACAAAGGCCAGAAAATAAAGTAGATGCAGATGTACTTAATCTCTTCTGAGGAATACACCTTCCTCTTCAGGATACCTAATTCTCCCTGAGATTTTGTTGAGCATCCAACTTAATCCGTCATAAGACCGCCTTTCTCATAGGAATCAGTAAGTCTTTTCCCAATGGGAATGGGGCCCTAGTAGCTAAAGCCCTCCTCAGGAGACCTCTCAGAGTTCCCATAGGTGGGGTGATGTAGAAGAGCAAGGCCTGGTTGTCAGAATAGTGGGGCAACCTCCCCTCATTATAATTCATTTAGTAAATGTTTATACCAGGCATTCCAGATTCCAACTGTGTTGGACCTTATGACAGTGAAAAGTTAGATGAACAATGCACTGTAAAGAATTATAATTTGGTAGATTTTGGAATAAATATTCATGAAATTTAGTGCTTATAACATCCATTTTTGGGGGGATACTGGGAATCAAACTTAGGATCCCACTCTTGTCAAGCAGGTGCTGTGTCACTGAGCTAAACCCCGGCCCCTGTTTATAGTATTCTTCAATAAAAGTTTCACCGTGTTTCCATCTATTCAAGTAAATTAATGTCAATAGCCCTTGTAATATTTTTATACTGAAACTAAGCTCTTCATAAACTGTTACATATTCCACTAAATACATTCTGCATTTCTTCATTTACCTTTTGCAAATAGGAAAGTCAGCAGGAAAAGAGCCCTTGCCAGCATTTCTTCAGGTTTCCTCCCGCTACCCCTTCTTTTCTTGCCTCCAGTCAACCCTTGTTAACATTTTATTCTCAGAGATAAGATGTAAATAAAAGTTTCATTGTGGAAGAAATAACAGGCTTATTTCAATAAACATTCTGATTAGAAGCCAAATACTATACATGTTATTTCTCCAGCCTCCAAATTTTAAAAAATTTAACTAGCTTCTGCTAGACAGCCAATACATTGGCTTTTCATTAGTACCTTTTAATCAAATACATGATAGAAAAATTTATTTTTACCCTACTATAATTCTTGTGATTTTTTTTTTGTGGTACTGGGGATTGAATCCAGGGCCTCATGCTTGTTAGGCAAGTGCTTTACCACTGAACTATATGTCCAGCTTGTATTCTTTTTAAAACACATATTTTTTATGATTTCGTTTTTTTTTTTTTCCGGTACTGGGAATTGAACTCATGACCTTGCACTTGCCAGGCAGGCTGTGTGTCCCTGAGCTAAATCCCCAGCCCCTAAAACATATATTTTTAAAACAATTACATTAGCTAAATTTTAGAGGGCTACAAAGATATATGAAATGTTAGCTTCAACTAGAGAGAATGCCAGACGCCTTTCTTCTTCATGTTTCTTTCTGACTCCATCAAGGTGTTTTTCTCTTGAGATTTAGTATCTTATAGGAACACTGCCCTCACACATGGAGTAGGTGAGACAGGAACTGGGTAGAATGTGCCTTAACAGTTACCTGCTAATGAGATAGAAGAGGGAGTATTTTATTCTCAAATTTTTGTTTATCTGGGGTTACTTTAGGTGTTTCAGAATGGTTGAGAAGTTTTGTCACATGGTGACAGAGAAGTCTGACAGAAAGTAAGACAGGCATGATACAGATGAAATAAGGGACTGCCAGGTGATGCTTATCTACAATTGGTTGGTGAGAAATCATTGATGCCTTTTGTAGCAGAATGATCTTGAACATAGATATGAACAAGTGGAGGGAAGTTGGGAGACAGAAATGTGATTTGCAGGTTCTGGGAACAAGAAGGAGGTCAATTGTCAGGACAATGTGGGACAGAGATAAGGGGAATGAGGTAGGTACGAGGCTAGATCATAGAGGCTTTTGACCATAAAAATGATTGCAATTATGTGTAGGATGGAAAGTTACTGAAGGATTCTGGGTAGGAAAGGAATCTCATCTAACAAATATGTTTTAAACATATGACTTTGGCATGTGGAAGGTAGAGTGCATAAGAGAAAGAGAGGACACGGAAATTTGTAACAGATAAATCCCATAATATAGCAAAGCTTTAGGCCAACTCTGTGCATCTTGTGTTCTGCTGACAATGCAATCTAAGTGCAAGCCATGTGTGTGTGTTTTGAGACAAGGCCTTGCTATGTAGTTCAGGCTGGCTTGAGTTCACTAGGTAGCCCAGGCTACCTTTGAATTTGTGGCAGTCTTCTTTCCTCAGCCTTTCAAGTACTGGGATTGCAGGCATACCTGGCTCAAAGTTAGTTTAAGGGGTTATGAATCAGTGCGGCTGTGGCATATTCTTGGATTGAGGCTTTCCATAATGGCCTTGAATGTATTTGGCAGCATATTTGAAGAGCCTCTCTTAGCATGTAGGTTGCCATTCCTTTTAGAATTCCAGTTATCAATTGCTACATAATAAATTTTCTCAAAATTTAGTGGCTTCAAATAATAGCATATATTTTGTTCCCAAATCTGTCACTTTGGCAGAGTCTGCCATTTCAGCTCCTCTCTCCCGCACCTGGCATCAACCAAGAGAGCTGGACTCATTGGCAGACCAGGTAAACCACATCTGGCAGTTCGTACCGGCTGTCAGCTGGACCCTCAGTGGGGGTCATGGTTAGAACACTTAATTACATGTGACCTTTTCAGGTAGTTCCTTGGCTTCCTCACAACATGGTCACATTGTTCTGAAGGGACAGCCCTCCAACAGTGTCTGGGTTCCAAGAGTGAGCCAGGGGTAAGCAATATTAGCTTTTCTAACCCAGGTTTGGAAGACATTCCACATACCTTCTGCTGCCTTCTGCTCATTAAAAGTAATTCTGCAAATCTGGGTCCCTATTTGAGAAGAGAGTTAGTTACCATTTTTGATAAGAAGAACATCAAACCAATGATGAGGCTAGGCGAATTTGTAGACTAGATGGTTTTGGTAGCATTATCAGACCTAGAAGAGGGAAATTTTCTTTGCCTGGCTTCAAGAGCTCACTGTCTCGGTTACTTTTTTCTCGTTGCTGGGACAAAATATCTGATGCCCAAAATTAAGGAAGGAAAGGTTTATTTCGCTTACAGTTTGTGGAGGTTTCAGTCCGTACTTGGCACATTATAAGGCAGAGTGGCACATGGCAGAGAGCTGCAGCTCATGGCGTCCAAAACACAGCAAAGCAACTACCAGGACACACACGCCAGGGCGGAATGGCCTCAAGCAGCCTTTTCCTCTCCCTTACGTATGCAAACTATCCACCCCAGGGCAGGTGCAGCTCTCACACCCATATTCAATCAAACTCTAAAAGCCTGCCCCATGGCCGCATGAGGCTTTGGGGGGACACCCATACACATACCATAACACTCACAAAAGCTTTGAAGAAAAGTATAAGGAGAGGTTTTATAAAAGGCAGAAGCAATGGAACTGGATAATTTATTTCTCTAGCAAATACTTGAATACTTGCCATATTAAAGGAAATATGAACCTACGTTCTTGAAGTGTTCATAGTCTAATGAAGTAAAGACAAATCCTGAGGTTTTCAATAGAAGGGACCATTTCTCATCCCAGAAGGAGAGGAAGCAGGGAAATTTCTAACAGATAAATCCCACAACATAGCAAAGCTTTAGACTTGATGCCTAGTACTAGTCCTGCAACATAGTAGATAATAAATATTGTGTATACTGAGTGTTCTACTGTGGTGTGATATATTAAATTATATACAAAGATTTAATGAAGCACAGAGGGAGAGTCATACCATAAGGGGGCCATGAAAGGCTTCACAGAAGTGGTAAATTAGTTCTTGAATAATTGGGAGTTTGAAGTCAGGGCATCAGAAATACCACGTGAAAAGGATAGAAAAATGAATTATCAGGGTTGATTAGGGCAACAGTAAGTTTAGGTGACTCTGTGGGTAAACTGTATCCTTAAGGTTTAATAAGTATTGCCAAGTAAATTAATGAAGAGAGAAGGTTGTATAATCAGCCTAGAAAAGTGAAATTTTTGTTGGGTCTTGAATCTTTATGTCATGTAAAGAATATTGAACTATATCCTGCATTCAGTATTGAGCTATGTGATGTTTTTATACTGGAAAATGTTATAATTAGAGGTTCTTGTAAGGGAAGGAATGTTTGCAACAACAATAAAAAGGCACTGAAGTGAAGAAAGGTTGAGTGCTGCAAGGCCATATCAAGTTGGAAGTTAGCATAAAAGCTTTCAAAGGTAAAACAATACAAATAGGGAGGAGAGAGAAGGCATGCACAATAGTGTAATGATAGAATCAACAGATTCAATGACTTGATCAAATTATTGAGAATAAAAGTGAAGGCAAGAAGGATAGTTCTTACTTTTCTAGCTAGGTAAATTATTATGTCATCAATAAGGATAGGATATATAGAAGGAAGTTTAAATCTTGTATGTTTGATGTGTGTTTGTGTTTGTCGTGTGTGTGTGTGTGTGTGTGTGTGTGTGTGGTGTGTGTATAATATAGTATGTTTGGTTCTATGTATCATATAGTGGGTATTCAAGTGCAAAATTGAAAGGGAGATGAATGGCTGACATTTGGAACTGTGTGTGTAGTACCAATTTTCTTAGGACCCACAATCTACGTTACATAATAATACTTAAGCAAAATACTTAAAATTGGTCCTCCTTCAATTAGTCTCGTATTGTTTCTTCCTGGTTGAAGGATTTTTCTGAGCTGTTCTATATGTTCTATCCAGTAGGAGTGCTTCTGCCTTGTAGCATATCTTTTCCCCTGCAGGTACCAATATTATAAATTGGTTTTCTGGTTGATCGCTGACTTTTTTATTTTTTAGAAGTTATTAGTATATGTTTGTACTACATAATGTTTACATTAGTTGTGCAGAGTTGGTACATGTACATAATACAGTATATCTTAATTCCTTTTTTCATTCTTTCCCTTCCCTCTTTCCACCCTCCCCTCATCTCTTAATCCCTTTTCTTTTTTTGTACATGTTTTCAGTTCATAATGTTTACATTTCTTGTGTGGAGTTGGTACATGCGTATAACACACCTAAATAAAAGACCCAATCAAAAAAAGGCACACGAAATGAACAGATATTTTACGTATATACAAATGGCCAACAAATACATGTAGAAATGATCAACATCACTGGCCATTAAAGAAATGCAAATTAAAATGCTGATATTCCACCTTAGTCCAGAAAGAACAGCTATCATCAAGAAATCAAACAGTAACAAATGCCTGTGATTCTGTGGGGGAAAAATGAGCACTTCTACACTGTTGGTAGGACAGTTAAGTAGTGCAACTATTCCCCTCCAGCTTTGTCCCCAGTGCTTCTTGCATTGCCTCTGTTGTTTTTTTTTGTTGTTGTTCCTTTGACCTGAACTTTACCATGAATTGCATCAAGTTCTTATATTATTTCTTTCCTTTATCATCAAACAGTGACATATATCAATTTCTCTCACAGTTTACTAGTCAAAGCAAGGTACACGTCTATGCTTAACTTCAAGAGGATAGGCAAGTATATATTTTCACTTGTCTAGGCAGAAAAGAACTGGTAAAAAGCATTATGTAAATCAAAAGTGTACCAGTAAAATTAAATAAAAAATAAAAATAGGGGGTTGGGAAT
>NW_004955409.1:30002728-30033781 GCF_000276665.1 Chinchilla lanigera
CAGAAAGAGAGAGAAGAAACACTGGCACACCAGAGAGGTGAAAATGTAGGTAATCATTTGGTTAATAGGAGTTTTAGAAATGTAAGTCATTGATTTGTTTTTGGTAATATAGCATATGACATTGTTCACACTACAGAACACAAAATAATATGAAAGAAAAAGTAAATTATATTTCTTTAGGTGCATGAATGAACTTGTATATAAATGAGAGCATCACTTCAAGCTCCAAAAGTGACAAAATTTGTAAGTACAAACATTAACTTCAGCTATTAGTGCAACAGCTTCTCTAGAGCCATCTGCCAACCTTTGGAGGTTAAAGGATTTGTGTTACTGGGTAACATGTGGGGAAAAGAGTACCAAGCTCAGATCATGAACAAGGTAAAACACTGAAAATGGACTCTTTCAGAAGCTGGACCCTTCAGAGATGATGCCTTTGAAGACAGACTAAATTAACAAAACCCCTTCCAGCATTATGGACAGCCATGTCACTAACATATTTCAGTGTTGCCTTCAAGTAAAGGGCCATAAGACCAAGAATCTCATTTGAGTATTACTCCTCTTAAACTGGCCCTTATCTATGTTTGGAGTGAGAATTTCTACTATCTGTATAGCCTACCCCGCCAAATCTAGGTTAATAGTTTTCCTGGGCACTGTTTTAGAAGCAAACTCAAATCTTTCTGAAGATCATCTTAAATTCTGTCCTTAAATAATCGCGTGCACAAACTTCTAATAGGCATGAGTTTGCAATCAAAAATCATAAAATACACAAAAAATATCCCTTTCAAGTATGAAAGCCATACTTTTAAATGAGAACAAATGGAGGGAATATATTTTTATACAAAATTTCAACACAATTAATAGTTTGGCAAGATGTATGAGTAAAATAATAGTAAAAGTAAGAAGTGTAGACAATTTTGTAAAATAAGCTAAAACACTGTGGACTGATATTTTAGTTAACACTGAATGCAACGGTAAAATCCTTACATTCTGGTTTTTGGGAAAAGAAAGAATATGTAATGTTAATGAGAAACAATAAATACTAAAATTAATAAGTGCTTCAATGCTCAGAAATGTTTGGGAAATATTCCCCCTAGGAGTACTTATGCTCTCCAAGTGGTAATTTAAGAATCATTTAATAAAACTTCTCTTCTTTTAAAAATGAGTTATAATCTTATATTTGCAGAAGTTTTGACACTGATGGCTCTAAAAAAGTCTAATACCCTTGAGACTGGTGTAACTAATTAATAAAATGCTCTTTGCAAACAAAATAAATTCAGAAGAATTCGCGCCACAGCTATAACATTGAGATAAACATTTGCATCAAAGCAATCTGATTTCACATGTCGCATCAAATAACAATGTGAACATTTCACACTGTATTTATGGACCTTTCAAGAGATTAAATTATGCATAATTTAGTATAACTTGGAGCTTGCCACTCACTGTATGGTGTTAGAGGCAATTATTATGGGACACATAAAAGTATCAAAATAAAATTATGAAGCTGGGAGATGATGCCATTTAAGGCCAAGAACCTCATCCACTCCTCTCATATTTCCTACCCAATAAGAATTAAAACACTGCCCAGGAAGTTACCAAATAATGGTAATTAAAAATATTCTTATGATAATTCCTTCTGAAGTTTCTCACTGCAAAGATTTGTTTCTTCAGGCTAATGACAAACACTCTTGAAAGCATGAGGCTTTTTCTTATTTTGTCTGTTTCATTTTTTTGGGTGTGCTTCCTCCAGATGCCTTCTGGTAGTACCACTGGCTGAAAACAGTAGCGCAGGTTCAGGCTGTGTTCTGAGCCCATGGGTGTCGTAGAACATTAGGTCCCTAAGGGGCCCTACCAGCACAGGGCAGTTCTGAAAACTGCTGAGCCATTCCTTTCAACTGGGACAAATGCGGGAACAAAGGGCTTCGTCTGGTAGGAAGAGGGAAGGAATGAGGAATTTCAGTGGAAAGGCGAAAATAGGAACCTCTCTAGCAATCCTGGATAATCCATGTCAGGGGAGAGAGTGGGAGCTTGAGACTAGGGCTATGTTATTGCCTCATGCTGGTTGTGGTGTTTTCTTTTTGTGAAAAGACATAACCATTGTTTCCCAGAGGGAATCTGCTGTCCATGCAGACTGGTGGTGCGAATGAAGATAACAAAAAGAGGTAAAAGAGGTCTGAGGTTTCACACCTATGGACTAGATGTGAAGTAGAGAATGGGGACTCAGGGACGACTTTATAAAGGGCGGTGCCAAAAAGCCAGTTCATAAAACTTAAAAAAGAAAAATGGAAGCACTTCAAGTATTCTCTGAGAGAGGCAACGTGCATAAATGATGGATTCCAACATCTGCTCCTGCTCTCCTCTCAAATATGGGATCACAGTTAATTCTCTCATGGGTGCTTTTTTCCAGGAGAAATTTAAGCTTATAGATGGGGCACATAAGACAACTGGCATGGACTGACTTAGCATCCAAGGAAAACTGTAATCAAAAAGACTCTTTTGCTTTCTTCTCCTCTGTTTTCTTTGATATAGCTAATGGCCTCTTAGAAGCATATGCATCTAGATTTTAGTATTTGCTGATTTGATTGTATTGATTTCACTTGGGAAATCATATTTAATGAGTAATTTGATGTTCTCCCTGTAAAGTGATACAGCAATGGTCACATTTATTCTGGAATTTAATTGTGTTTTGTGATGTTTTAAAATGTGAGGCATTCACTCATTTTTATGCATCATGCTGAACCTGTGGCACTTGGGAAAAGTAAACATTATGAAATGTTTGGAAGCAGAGAAACTCCATTTTGTGCATGCTAGAAGTGCTACATTAATTCCAATGAAAGACTGAAGGGAAGCCGGGCGTGGTGGCACACGCCTGTAACCCCAGCACTCGGCAGGCTGAGGCAGGAAGATCATTGCCAGTTAAAGGCCAGCCTGGGCTGCAAAGTGAGACTCTGTCTCAAAAAGACAAAAATCAAAACAAAACAAGACTGAAGGGGACTGGTTTTTAGCATTGTAGATTGCGTGCACCTGTCATTGTAATACCACTGCTCCCCAAACATGGGATGCCATTCTGCAGCATAATTAGTAGCAGTCTCATGGTAAGACAATTCTTGATCCAAAGCGTTTAGAAGAAGGCTGTCTCACACAGACATAGCTATCAGTCTCTTTTTTCAGGGCTTCTCAGTTTTTAATCTGTGTATGTTCATTTATCAATGCCAAGAGGGAAAACACATAATGTGCACCAAGAGGGATAACATAATATGGCACACTGACAGGGTTCAGAACTTGTTACCGCCAAATATACACGTTAGTATTTGAGAAATCAGTCACAACTTTAGGTCTGTCTCACCTTTCTCTGTTTCTTCTCTGAAGCAGATCAAGAAGCTCATAATACAGAGGTGCCATCTAAATACCTGGAGAGAAGGAACATCATTATTCTTATAGACCTACAGATACCAAGAAGAATCTAAACACACAAGCTTTACTGAATCCCGTTAGTCTACTGCCATTCGATCATAAACTTTGTGTAATTATATTTTTATGTAACTGTCCACTGTTCATCAAATCTAAGCATAAAAATGCAAGGTTTTCCTGTTATTTTGGGTCTTCATTTCTAATGCCTTCGGTGTCATGTAAAGCTTACATTTGTATACTTTTCTCTGTTTTTTTCTTGTTATAGGGGCATAAATCTATAATATCAATTTACATTTTTCAGGTAGTTTCTCAGAGAAAACAGTTTTGGAAGCCCTGAATTATGAAAAGGGGCTTGGCTGTTCCTTTCTACTTAGTGCATACACTGGAGCTGGGGACAAAAGCTTCATTGTAATAAAGAGGGTACCTGACCAGAAATGATGATTCAGAAGCAAGGGAAACTATCTTAATGCTTACGTTTAATAAGCAGACAATTGTGTGGAAGAATGATCTCACGGCTACAAACTAGGGAGAGTTTATTAAAGCCCATTTGTTCAAATTCTTTTTGGGCAACATATTCCCGTGTTAAGTTCATCTCCTCAGGGCTCAGAGCAGAATCTCAAGAGAGAAGGTTAGAGAGATTTTGGCTTTTGTGGTTTGCTCTATTTCCTTCAGTTTAAAATACCTGGGTATGTCAGGGTGCTACATTTGGGGGATTATGTTTTGAGCTCTGACATTGTCTTTGTCACTTACTTGATTATTAATATGTATCCACTTGCATCCATCTTTCCATGTCTCTCAAGACTCCTTAGCGAGGCTGTAAACCCTACACTGACAGGGACTGTGTTTTACCCATCCTGGTGGGTGTGGAATACAGCAGACCCAAGGCCATGTGTCTTAAGACCGTAGTAAAATCTTGCAGAAAACCAACAAAATTTAGCTTAATTTCCCACATAAGTACAGTTATGAAAACAAAGTAACCTTTCAGAAAAATTGAAAGCATTCTGGAATTTGAGAGAGTCACAACCTATTTCCACTAGGTGGAGGTAGTGATTTTCTCAGTCTGAGAGAATTCAAAGCTTTCCTTTTAAGAATCATACACGCATGCTTAGGCCTCAGATGGTTATTGTTAGTAGTTTACCAGATTATCAATACTGTCAAGAAGATTGATCTTCCTAATTTTATAACAAGTATTCTTTACCTTTCTTTCTCAAGCTCTGAATCCTGAAAGATAGAACAGAAGTAGCGCAGACAGATGTAACTAGTATACAATAAAACAGTTATGTAAATGATTTAAATACATGGTTAGACTCAGGGCAAACTTTCATGATTTTCTTGCGTGTTAGTATAATTAATGTCTTTTTGTGATAAAATAAGATCAATGTGCCAACATTCAGAGATCCTGATATATTCCATTGTCTGAGTGTCACGCTGACTGTATCTATTGCTATTGTTACATGTTTATACTATGATTGAATTTTAGACACCACGTATGAAAACTTAACTGGCTTTTGTTTTGAGAAACCCTGTTTTGCATTTCTTCCAAAGGGTAAATGTGAAACAAAAAATAAAACCTACATTAACCGTGAAAGTCCCTTTTTACTAGGGGCAAAATTGATATCATTGCCATTGGTTAGAAAATAAAATCCTTTACCTTGCTTAATTTCTTTTCATTCTTTTTTGGGGGTAAATGTTGTTACTTTTCTCTAACTGTAGCAGAAATGTTAGAATTATCTTAAATGAGCTTTTGCACATGCTGTTATTTCATCTTCTGAAAAAAATTTCAATCATATTCTTAATGTTTCTGTTTCCAAGCCAACTGTTTAATGCTCAAGGCTTTATTTCAGACTGCAGATCAGACTATTCATTTATGCTAACAGTAGAGCTTGAACAATACTGTAAATTAAAGAAAATGTAATTTTGGGATTTGTCTTATAATTTACCATTTTCAAAAAGCACTCTCTGGAGAAATTAATAGCTTAAATATTACTGGAATAATGAGGATCAAGTTTGAGGAAAATATAGCTTGAAAGTCTATTACTGAAAATGATGGAAATAGGCATTTTTGCATTGCTATCTGAGCAAATATAATACCATACCATTTATCTCTAATTATCCCTAAGAAAAAGAACAAGAAGCACTGAAAAAAAGCAAGAGTAAAGATTTAAATGGATCTGTTATTCTCCTGCTTTCCCTCACCTACTATTTCTGTTATTATAAATATTAACAAAAATCAGCAAATAGAACTAGAGAGTAAAAACAGAAGGCTGATACATTCTTTGGGTCAACAAAGAACTTCAATGCAGCACATTGAAAAATCTTGGGTCTATTATTCTGGGAAAATATCCTCACAGATAATCCAAATGTTCATTTTCAAATCTATTCATGTTCAATGAAGTGTATGATTTTTCTATTCAAGTTAAAGAAAGCCAGATTGAGAATCTATCTAAATTCAGCTAATTATATTTGGTCAAGCATTGTCCTTGGCACGAATATTCTCCAGACCTAAAATTTTTGTACTTTTAATAAGCTATGGCTTCAGGGGCCATTGGCTGCAAAAGTAGAAATTTTAATTACCCCAGGATGAAGTGCTATGAGTGGACCTTTATATTTTGTGTTGTTTCTTCCTGTCCAAATAAATGGTTGGGTTTATGCAACAAATGTATCCCACAGAGGTAAAACAGGAACAAACAATAAGGAATAGTTCAATGAGATTAATTTGTATCTCAGTTCAGCTTTGTAAATATCAGAGCTTCATTTCTGAATGGTAGGTTGTTTCTGACAGCCATTTTTATTTTATATCTTATGGCACAGTCATCATTTGGGCTGGGTGGCTTCTCCAGCACCCAATTAATTTTTAAATTATACCACGAGGAATTGACACATTGTCTTGATGCATTTATATCTGTGATCTTGGAGCTTTGATGCCTCATTTACCACCCCCTTCCCCAACTTGTGAGAAAGACTTCTCTCCTTTGTAAATGCAGGCATATCAGAGACAAGAAGCGAGCAGAATTTTTACACCTCCTCTTGTCAGTCCTGATGATTCACTAAGCTTGGTAGGCTGTGTGCCCTGTATCAATACAATTACATAATCATTACCTGTAAGTTAAATCACTTCACACACCCACTGGCGAAAATGTAACAATCAAGCTATTTTTACGATTTTATCCTTCAAAGTAATTATATATGGTTGAGAAACTAAACTACATTCAAAGTACTGTGACTTCAAACATCACCTTTCTCCCTATGAAACTTGTTCTTCTTACCTTGTATTACGCTTAATTTAAAAAGAAAGAAAGGGAGAAGGAAAGAAAGAAAAGAAAAAAAGAAAAGCTGCTTGTAGTGGAGAGATAAAATGAATTTCTCGCTGTTCAGCATATATGTTGGGTTTGGGAGAGCAAGCTAGGAGTACATATTTGCATGAAGCCTAATTGGAGGTAATTGGAGCTCAAGAAGCAATCTTTTGAAATAATGTTAAATGTATACATTTCTTCCAAAATTATTTGAAGAAATGCCCAGATTTCCAAGAATAAAAGTATGTTTAGAAGATCATTGTCTTATAATAAATACGAGCATTAGTAAACTTTCCATGAATCAAGGGAAGTGAGGATACCTTTTTGGTTTTATAATTAGCTTGCTTTGCAAATTAGTGTGCCCGACTTCTCGGCATTTAAAAGATTTAGTGATAGAAATGGAAGGCATGTAACCTCAAGGGGCATGGATTTGAATCCAACACAGGTTGTCACAGAAAGTTGATATCATTTGACAACTGCTTTGTGAAATGAGCTGGTCTCAGTCCAGTGGACAGATGTCCATATTACAAAATGCTCTAATTGGCAGCCTTAGCAGAGGAGCCAAGAATTGACTGGGCCTGGAGTCTGAACCCTCTTCTCACTCTCTCTCGAGGGGCAGACAGAGGTACACTCATAAAGGGAGCCTAGAATTTCTGGTGGCAGTCATGCACACATTGTATGGATAAACAGAGAACTTCCTGTTTCAAAGATGTCAGTCTAATTTTTCAATATATTTAAGCACTCTTAGCAAAAACTTTCCAAGTTGATGCAAATATTTATTAATTTTTGTTATAAATTTAGGATCATAAATTTGCATATTGCTCAAGGAAAACCAGAGCTGGCCAGTAGTCAAAGTGATAAAAACACATTTCATTCAACAATTATGTAGCGAGGGAAAAGAGACTTCAGAATAGAAGTGGTGCAATTCTGAATATACCATGGACAAGAGGGATTTATAGCTAAGCAGCAAGATGTGGATTGCTGGATGGAAGATAACTAAAAGGAAACATCAGAGGTATGGGGGATTCTGGCTAAACCAATTTGACAAGATCCTTAGGGAAGGTAGGAGGGGGGATCTGAGATCACCTGGGGGCTGGTCTGAGGTGGAGGGAATGAGTAATTTCCTCAGATATTCAGGGTAATGAGATGTCAAGGGCGGGGTATGACTTAGTGGGATTCTTTTCTAAAAGCAAGTTATACAAAGACTGACATGGAAGTCCAAATGTTGAGGCCTAGTTAAGAAGAGACTTCAGAGAAGCCTGACTAAAGTTCAGTCAAGGAGAAAGTTCTTGTCATTACACAAGTCATTTCTGATACAAAATGTGAACTGTTGTTGGATTTAAGGACTATCACTAGTCAGCTAAAAATATCACACATGCCATGAAAACTGGCAAGTAAAATTCAATAAATACTTCAACTTAGAATATTTTGCCTGTGGCTTAAAATGAGCCCAATCTGCTATAGCTTTTCTGTGTGCCTCAGAAGCATCCATTTCCTAAACCTGGGAAATCAGATGGACTGAATCACTGGACGTACTCTTCTAGAACTAATAACATGGCAGTATGATCAATAAGGTCTTTATGCTGGATAATAATAAATAACTGTCTACTTCATATGCTTTTAGCAGGTAGGAGTTAGCCTGTTGTCCCTATATTCCTATTCTAGGCCTGAGCATTAGCTTTTAGCTTTTTCTTCCCTTGGGAGAAGTCGTTTTTCAGATCATGGTCTATGAAACACTATTAATTCTACAGGTGTTCTATGAAAAACAAGCATAAACAAACAAACAAACAAAAACAAAAATAAATCTTCTAAATCCTCATCAAGTCACCAAAAGATATGTACACTGGGAATATGTTTTTATTAAAAAATTTTTTTTTATTTTAAAGGGAAAAAGAACAAAAACAAAATAACAAAAACAAAACAACACAAAAACTGTAAAAACAATACACAATTTCAAAACAAGATGATAGGAAATCAGCAATGGTTGTTGTATTTCTTATTGTTATCTTCAGAGTAGTTGCTCAAATTACCAGATATAGGTATGCATCCAGCAATTAAACATTGACTGCTCCTTTCAATAAACCAATAGAAATTAGTAGTACAATAATCTTAGCTCTCTTGTGCATGTGTGTGTGTGTGTGTGTGTGTGTGTGTATATATATTTCCCTTCCTACTTCTGTTTTTAAATGGTCATATAAATCTGGGAAACATTTGATTAAATAATGTTAATAGACTTATTTGTGCGAAATTTATGGAGCTTTTAACATACAAATGTGTCTTGCTCAAAGAAGAGGGAGTACAGCCTTTTGTGTAAGATGAGGTAGGAAGCCAGTGTTCCAGGGAACACAGATTGAGCAATTCTTGTCTCAATTATTTAAAGTTTCGCGTACAACAAAAATCAATCATTATTTCCTGATAGCAGGATTTTCAAAGGAAAATGGGAATGTAGGCAGAATTTGTTACCTGGAATTATTGGAAACTAATTATTTTTCTAGGATTTTCCAGACATTAAAACACTGTTAAAAAATTAAATCTTCCTCAGAAAGGAAAATGTTTTACTCTTCAAGAAGTCTAGCAGTGTGTTGCTTTGGGTAAGCTATTTTCAGTAAAACCTAGGGACAGTACAACTTGCTACTATTTTCTTTGAAATATTAATTACATGAGTAAGCAGGGTTTTTGATGCCCTTCCTCTTTAAAATTGTGGCATCCCTCTTTGGGGTTGTCTTGGTAGACCAGGCAGTAAGAAAGTTTTGAAATCATGCAGTTACACAAAGGCACCAGAGAACTGTGGCCTCAAAGGGTCAGCTAAAGTGAAATCGAGGACTTGTTCTACTAAACATGATTGGCTTACTAGACCTGTAAAGCTGAGTGGTCAGGGGCTCTCCACCTCTGCTGTGCATTAAAATGTTTTTAAGAAACAGGAAACACTGGTGCCTGGTTCCTACCCTAAGTAGTCTGAGTTGAATTGATTTGGGTAGCAGTGAAGGGACTGAGATGTCTTACTCTCCCAGGAAGTTTGCATGTGGCCCAGGTTGAGATCATTACCTTAGAGGACAGAGATATCACAGGTCTTGTCTAAACTGCCACACTCTTCTGTTGACTCTTCTAACATGCCTGCCACTGGCCACAGATCTGTTATTTCAGATTTGGTCAGGAGGTTCCAGAATGATCTAATCTGTATTTGCATCTCCTGATGAGCCTGACTACTGCTAATACTTTGGTACGCAGGCCAGGCTCTATATTCCCCCCTGAAAGAACTACCTCAAGCAATGTGTACATGAATATAAAGAAATCTTTTTACTAAGAGTTCTTGTAATTACTGTCATTTTCAAAATATAAAATATCATAAATGTATTATCATTTGATGTTCAAAATACATGCTAGGCTGTAATTATCCCAGGAAATAAACCAAGACATCAGGCCCCCCTGCCCAATTTAGGAGCCAGTGTATTTTTGCAAGAGTGGTTGATAATTAATTAACCGAGTTTTAGGTTAGTGAGATATATTTATGTTATTCACAATGCATGTTTTAAGGTATATTTAACTGATTTCTAGCTATTTGGTATAGGAAAGGGCTTCAGGAATAGTTTTTCTATCTTTTGTGCCATCTCACCTCATGTTATAACACAAAGATTTAGGGCTGGAAGATGCTCATGATATCAGTGTATCTTATGAAACTGCCAACAGTAATTTGTGAGTAGTAGGGGAAAAATATGATGGAAATGTATGAAGCCAAAACTAGTTGGTGGAAAACTCTTCTAATCATCATCTGCAGAAAATTGTAGGATGTGTTTCTCACTAACTCTAGTCAAAATGGGATTTCTATTCTGTCAGGTAGAGATTTGATAACACAGCAGAGACAGTTACAAATGCACTACTCACTATTTTCTCTTTTGATAGCAGTTGATGAGATAGGATTCACTTCATATTCTTATTCTTGTAGCACAGACTTTTAGCAGTGGTATTGCTTTCTGTAGAGAATTTTGTAAAGTCATTGGCATATGAAAGATTCAAAGAACTGAAGCCAAAAAACATGATAGGAAAGTATTATAGAGTTATATCAGACTATAAATTCACAAACATACCAGTTTTTTTCTGATTTTGAGATATTATAGTATTTTTCAGCTTTCAAAAATTTTTAATTTGATTGCTGTCATTAAAAATAAGTATGTGGTGGCACAGGCCTATAATCCCAACACTCTGGGAGGCTGAGGCAGAAAGATCCCAGGTTTGACCCCAGCCTGGACTCAGTACCCAAGTACTGTTTGAAGACTGATGTCATGCTTTTATTCTGCAAGGTCCAGTGCCTTTGGCCTTGACACGAACAGTGTTTCTTGGTAAAATAACGAATAAATATTTAAAGATTAACTAATATTAGTGGTCAAGGGGATCAGAATAAAATATTTGTTGATACTTGAAGGGGACTTTTGATGTTATATTGGGATAGGGGAAGAAATGGTATTCTTTAGGACAGCTCAAGTGATTAGATGATTTAATGATATATATATGTATATATATATATTTGTGCATAATTTATAAGGTGAAAAGTTAATGTTCTACTAAAGACTCAGCTGCAATGTGCTTTTTAAAGAAACAATGGTAACACGACCATGATTATCCACATATACTTTCATTCATTAACCTAGGTTGTTGGCAATTTCATCATGCTGTTGGCTCGTAGTAAGCTTATGATCATCTAAGTTTGCATTTATTATGTTATTGGTTGGTCTTTCTTATCTAGAACAGGTTTCTTTAATATTTAACAATAAGTGAAATAAAATATTGACAATAAAATTTTTTATTTTAAAGAGAAATAACAAAAAATAAAACCAAACAATAATACAGAATTTCAAAACAAGGTAGCAGGAGATTGACAATAGTTAATATACTGCATATTGTTATCTTCAAAGTAGCTGCTTAGATTATAAGATATGGGCATGCATAATTGATCAAACGATATAAGCATAAGCCATTTTTTTCAATGAACTAAAAGAAGTCAATAATATAACTATGTTATCATATATATATATATATTTTCTTTTCCCTTCCATTTTTTCTCCTTTCACCCATCCCAGTTGTTCTTTCTTTTTGAGCAATTTCCTTCCCTTTCCCAATATCCATTGTAGATTTTGGGTCTTATTTACTTTTTCAGTTTCATACACTAGGGAGACAATATGATGTTTTCATAATGCAAGTTTGATTTATTTCACTTATGAGTATGGTTTCTTGTTGTATCCATTTACCTATAAAAGCCTTGTGTTTGTTCTTCTTTATAGCTGAGTACTAATCCATTGTATAAAAATACCACATCTTTTTTATTCATGCCTGGGTCGATGGGCATTTGTGTCATTTCCAAGATTTAGCTATGACAAATTGTGCTTCTATAAATATAAGTGTACATATATCCTTGTGGTATGATGCTTTTAATTTGTCTGGGAAAATACCCAGAAGGCAGATAGCTGGGTCGAATGGGACCTCTAATCCTAGTTTTTTTGAGGAATCTTCACACTGATTTTCACAATGGTTGTACCAGTTGGCTGTACCTACCAACAGTGGAGAAAGCTTCCTTTTTCCCCACAGCTCCACCAGTATTTGTTATTGGTTGATTTCTTGATGATAGCAATTCTTTCTGCGATGAGATGGAATCTCCGCATTATTTTAATTTGCATTTCTCAAATGACCAGTGATGTTGAACATTTTTCATAAGTTTATTTTCCATTTGTATTTCTTCATCTGAGAAGTGTGTATTCATTTCAGATGCCCATTTTTGAATTGAATCTTTGAATTTGGGGGCCCTGATTTTTTTCAGTTCTTTATATGTTCTAGATGAAAGTCCTTTGTCTGAGGGACAGTGGCTAAAATTTTTTCCCACTCTGTAGGTTTTCTTTTTTGCTCTTTTGGTGATTTCTTTTGGTATGCAAAATCTTTTTAATAAGATGAGATCCCAGTTATTGATTCTTTGTAGTACTTCCTGTGCAGTTTGGATTTTGTTCACGAATTCTCTGCCTACCCCTATGTCTTCAAGATTTCTACCTACTTTCTCTTCCAGTAGATTTAGTGTTTATGTTTTAATAGGTAGATCTTTGATCCATTTTGACTTTAGTTTAGTGCATGGTGATAGACATGGGCCTAGTTCTAGTCTTTGGCAGGTGGAAAGCCAGTTTTTCCAGCACCATTTATTAAAAATGCTATCTTTCTTCTAGTGAACATATTTGGCCCCTTTGTCAAAGGCAAGGTGTCTGAGTTGTGTTTGTAGTTGTGTCTACATCTTCTAAACTGTTCCATGTATCCTCAGGTCTTTTTTTTTTTTTTTTTCCAGTACCCTGATGATTTTATCACAGTAGCTTTGTAGTATAATTTCAGGTCAGGGATTGTGATGCTTCCTGCCTTGCCTTTGTTGGCCAGGATTGCTTTTGCTATTCTAGTTTTCCTCTGTTTCCAAATGAATTTTAGGTATATTTTCTCGAGATCTGGTATTAAAATACTAATGGTATTTTGATTGGGATTGCATTACGTCTGTATAACAGATTTGGGAATGTGGTCATTTTTACCATTTTGGTTCTTGTTATCCATGAACAAGGGATATCTTTCCATTTTCTGATATCTTCTCTGATCTGTTTTTTTCAGACTGCTGTAATTTTCAATGTATGGATCTTTTATTTCCTTTGTTAGATTGATTCCTAAGTATTTCACTTTTTTGGATGCTATTGTGAAGGGTGTAGTTTCCCTAATTTCTCTCAGTGAGTTTGTTGTTTGTGTACAGGAAGGCTATTGATTTTTGAATGTTGAGTTTATATCCAGCTTTATTACTGAATTTGGTCATTAAATCTGCAATTCTTTTGGTGGAATTTTTGGGGTCTTCTATGTAGAGTATCATGTCATCTGCGTGTATTTTTGTATTTGTGCTAAAGTGAGTACTGCACACAGTAATGAGGCAAGAGATTATAACATGGCAAAAAGGCTGGAAAATAGGCACGACCTGTCAATCACAAAGAGCTGTCAAATCACCCTGCAATCATCCTGTTGCATCCTGCAACAGATTCCCACTGCCCAGATCTGATGCCAGAAGAAGGATGTAAAGGATGGGGCTGCTGGCCTCGTTGCCACTGTCTTCTTACTCTTCCAGTGAGCTCCTCTGAGTGCGGGGCGTATTTTTTTCTTTTCACTTCTACTTCTTTCTCTCTTCTTTTCATTTCTACTTTTTCTTTCTTTTATCTTCAATAAATGAAACTTGCATTCAACAAATTGTGTTTTTCCAATTCTTTGAATGGGAGAAGAGTCGGGAACCACTGGCTGAGTCTGATAACACAATGACTTCATTTGTGTTAAATTCAAAAAGGCAAAACTAATCTATAGTGTTTGTTTTCAGGATGGTGGTCTCTTTGTGGAGTGTTGGATAAGGGCACAAGAACTTTGAAATGCCACATAAAGTTCTTATTTTTTTATCTGGGTACTGTTTATATGGGTGTATTTGTGTTTACTTCATTATTATTCACTAAAGCAGAGGATTATGATTTGTATACTTTTCTTTATGATGTTACTTCAGTAAGAATGTTTGGTTAAGATGGGCTGGGACTGGACTATGTAAATCTAAAAGGTCACTATGCAGTTACTGCATTATCTTACTAATAAAAGCACGTCAGTGCAGAGAAAGAGTATATTTTAAGGCAAAGATGTAAAAGAAATGTTTAAGTATAAGTTTTTGAAAACCCACATGGTTTGAAATTCCAGAAAGTGAACTATTATTATAGGTGATTCTATAGAATCCTCTGTAAATGTTTTTGAAGTTAATTAAAAAAAGATATTGTCATAAGGCAATTAACAATGCCACTTTATATGTCTTGAATTTGTAAATTTTTTTTTTACCATTTCTACTTTTTAAGGGCTCCCTTCTACCTTCTTCTATAAGACACTTATAAATTTGTTTTGCTGTGTGGCAGATAATATTCATAATCAGAAATTTACATTTTTGTGAAGTAATGCCTTTGTGATAGGACTCAGAACTGTTGACTCCCACTTCTAGGGTCATGCTTTTGGTGCCAGAGATGCATAATTATTCAGATGTTTGTGATGCAAACATTTTGTGTATTTATTATTTACTTAACTCAGGTTAGTTGTTTGGTACTTTTCAAACCACCTCTTCAGCATAGAGTTATCTGATCTTTGGCCAACTGATTTCTTGCTAAAGTACTTTTCTCCATCGTACTTAGTCTCGTGAGCTAACAACTCCAACAGTACTGTTCTAATATCGGGGTTCATTTTCCTTCACATTCTGCCCTTAAGAATTCATTGCTAAATCCTCTACTAATGTTTAACTGATTTCTTTACCTTCTATCTTGTGTTCTAAATCTTTCTTTTTTCTGGTAATCCCTGTAGGAGTGAGTTCAATTTGAGAATATATTGAAATTTCTATGGTTTCTAAAAACACTGAAAAAAATCCAGATATTCTAAATTCCACATAAGGGTTACTTGTAGTACTAAATACTGTATTAAGGATTACAGTCTTTGGCTTTTAGAAACTAGGCTATTTTTCCCATTTCTTTTACATTTGTTTATAATTTTCTATGCCTGTAAACTCTATAACCAGTAAAAGTATCCCGAGAATATGGTCAGCAATCAGTCAGAGTGTGTTGGAATTGTCTGGTTCAGGGAAACAGGCTCTGTGCATCTTTTCAACTTCTTTTTCAATGACCTAATGTTGGTGGCTTGATGTTAACCATAGAGAGAGCGGTAACATCACAGGCATTGCCAACACTAAAAATCAGTACTAAGGTTTACAGTCTGCTTACCAGCAATACCATAGGTAACTAGTATTCCTGTAAGAGCCAAAACAGTAATCAGTTTGCTGTACTAAATAAAAAAAAAAAGGAAAATCCACAGCAGCATAGGAGCTAGCTAGGGCTGCTTTATATACCATCTGTTTTGGTAAAACTCAGTCCCACATGAGCTTAGTGAATGAAATGAAAACATGAAATTACTGGACAGTTGGGTAGCATATTCTGAGGTGAGATCGCCAGTTGAAGATCTCAGTTCTTTGGCTTGTAGCAAACAGGTCAAAAGGGTGTAAATATTCCTTACATAAGAAAATATTTTACTAGCTTTATTGAGGGCTAAACTAAAAATGATGAGTTTAAGTTTTAATGACATTTCCAATTTGGGTTATATATAAGTGTTGTGGATCATTAGAATGTGTGACGAACTTAGTCACCTAAGGACTCCTTGTTTGGTGACTTTTCAGAGACTAGAATGCTGATTGTGAGGGGTGGGGGAGTTGTGGTTTTATTTTTCCTGAAGGCAGAAGGGAAATTACATGATATTTTCATGATGCCTTTTAAACTTCTCTATGTATAAAAATTTATTCTGGTGGACATATTTTTATGAGAATTATATTCACTTTAAAATAAGTAAGTGGAAGAAATGTTATTTTCTTTTCCATCAGGATTACCAGGCCTTACTATAGTACTTTTCTCACCATGGCATTGTCAAAGAAAAAGACGACTGCTGAGGATGCATTATGGGTATTCATAGCAATACTTAAAGACACCAAAATAGAAATGTTGACATTCCGTTTTAAGTCACTGATCAAAGCAATTGGAAATTTCTTAAGTAGAGCAGTTTTACATTTTCTCAGTGCAGATTTCTGACCAAGTACCAAGCAAGAAAAGTGCTAAACACTAATGATTATTAGAAGGTTGTGCTTGAAAGTGATTTTACTAAGAATTCAATCTGGTCCAGTTAAAAAGTCATCTGTGAGGCTTTTTTCCCTATGGGTTGGTTACTGTTGTATAAATTAGAGCATAGAAGGGAGACAAAGCGCTGGTTCTCAAGGAAGTCAAGGCGTGGTTGGGGTGGCTGCTATGTAAACAACAACATCAGCATCATTACTGTTAGACACTTATGGAAATCCCAACGTTAGATTCATGCTATTTGATAAAGTATGCCTAGTTTCATAAGCTTTCATACTTCAGACTCCTGAGAAAGCTGGTTGCCTAGTTATCTGCCTTAGTTATATGATAAGTACACTTGGAAGTGTTTTTACATGACAAAATAACCAGTCATTTCAGGAACAACAATCCAGTTATACTGTACAATAAAAATGCTACTTAAATTAGTTGTTTTGTAAAATTCAAAGAAAACAATGAATTATTTTAACAAAATGTTTGTTAGAGTGCATAATTGCTTTTCTGATTCTGTACTGGCTGTTTGATATGAGTAAAGAAAACCTCAGGATCCTGAAAATACTGCCACTTTGTTAAAACTGTATCAGTCAGGGTTTACTACAGAAACAGATATAACACAAGATATACACATGTACAAGAAATTACAAGTTTGGCTTACAATGGTCAGCCACAGAGTTGGATAAGGAAGCGTGTAGAGGGTGTCTGCATGCGGGAGATATTTTTTTTTTTTTTTTTTTTTTTGGTTTTTCTCTGGTACCGGGAACCGAACTCACGACCTTGCGCTTGCCAGGCAGGCGCTTTTGCCGCTGAGCTAAATCCCCAGCCCCCATGCTGGAGATTGAAGAGCCCAGCCCTGGGCCTGAAGCTCACTGCAGTGTCCGTGCAAGTCCGTATCAAAGAACTGATGGGTCTGCAAGGGAATGCTGAAGAATCTATGATGAAGGCTGGAAAGCCTACACCAGAAGGCTGAAGAGTCCCAGGCAGAAGCCAAACAGTTTTCACCAGCAGCCAGGAGATGACCAAGCTGAAGGCAAAGACTGGAGCTCCTCCGAAGAACCAGCAGCCAGTCCTTCTTCAGTTCCTTCTTTTATGCAGTCTACCTGCTCAGAGGGGTGGGGGTCATCCTCTACACCCATACCCTCTCCATGCCCTCCTCTTGCACAGGCTCAGGATGAATACAAAGTAAGCACCCTGGCTCCCTGCTGAGTCACATAATTAACCTTCTAAACTTCTCAAATTGACACAGTGAACAACATCCCAGAAGGGTAAGGGCATGTCCTTTTTACCCCAAGATGCAGAACTGCTGAGTCACTTAGCCAAACCTCTAGACTCCCCAAGTTGACACAATGTATCAACCATAGCAAATGGACAACAAAATATACAGGCTGTCCTGTGCTGCTAACCACAAAATGAATGGCTTGTGGACTTGGTGAGCGCAATGTATTTGAAGTTATCTAGATAGGAAGAATCCTAGCTAGGCTTTTTCCCACATTCGTTTTTGGGAAGCTGATATCATGTTAGGGAAATTATTAGTACAATGAGAAGAATTCAGTTTTTCTATAGCTAAATTGTTATCTAGAAAGAAAATGCTAGTCTGGAAAAATGTATTTATCTTTTGACTTATATTTATGAAAAAAGGCCTTTTAGTTGCATATTAGTCAATTTTCCTGTTGCTGGGACAATCTATACCCATGATTTAAAAGGAAGAAAGGTTTATTTTTCCATACAGTTTGCTGTTATGATTGGCTGACTTCAAGGTAGAAGCATCATGGTGGAAGGCCATGTTGGAGTGAAGCTGCATAGAATGGTGTCCGGACAGTAGAGCACAGGGAAAGGGTCCGAGAAAAGGGGCAAGGGACCAGATAGAGTCCACAGGGTACAGCCTCATGACCGACTTCCTCTAAGTAGCCTTCACTTTATAAAAGCCCATTCAGCTTACTGGTGAGTTTAGCATCTCCACAGTTGAATCACCTCTCCAGAAGTCTCTTCCCAAGATGACCATCAAGAGTAACTGATGCAAGCTTTCTTTATAGGCTTATTAAAAATATTATTTCTAAATCTGTTAAGTTTTATGAGATCAGCATGGTCATTAACAACACTTAGTTCTAAGGATGCAGCAGAGTAAAGAAACCATTTCATAAAGAAATAAGCGACACAAAAAGAGAAATAATTTTCATCAGAAAGCAAAATATCATCTAACAAGGAAATTGTGATCTATCTTGATCAGAACCTTCAGTGGTTTGCACATTGTGAGGCTCTCTGATTATCAACATCTTTCTCTTCTGATGATTCTCTAATTACACAGAAGTCACCGTAGGCTAATATTTTAAAAATATTAACAAATAGCTGTGCAGTTCTGTTCCTCTTGAAAAATGAGATATGGATACACTAGATCAACAGAGATCCTCAACCCTCATAATAGATACCACTTTTATCCTCCCTACTTTTTTTCTACTTTGATACCTTTAGGTACAATGAGCAGAAATCACCATCTGAAAGTTCTAGGTTTTCCCTCCCAATCCTTAGACTGTTCTTGATAGTACAAATTAATATGCAGCAAAATAAACAAAATCTATGTCTCAAGGGACACAGCAAGAACTGGAGCAAGCAACAAACCTGTGAGTTTTGTAGGCTTACCCTAAAAACTAGAGCATTGTCTTTAACTCTTGAGAGAATATATATAAAATCCTAAGCCTGTAGCAGTCTATTTTCTCCCATGGCATCAATATCAGCAATAACTAGGTCTAAAGTGAAATTACCTACTCACTGCAAGAAAGTATTTACCAAACAATACCTTAGAGAGTTTTGGGGATATTGTCTCTAGAGTATTTCGAATTGAAGAATGTATCCATTTCAATATCTATTTCAGAAAATCTTTTGGTGGCTTTTTGTGTAGGTGCACTGCAGATGTAAAGACATAAATTAAGTTCCTTCTGAGTTCATTTAATTAGTTTTGTAAGGAGAACTCAGAGTTATTTAAAAGGAAAGTCTGGTTTTTTGATGTTCTGTGCAGGTGATATTTATTAATAAGTAGTCTGTGCATAAAGAATATGTTTGTATGCATGCAAAGTGGTATTTTATTGAAGAATGCAAGGTAGGTTGTCATGGAGATTAAAAGCCTTGAAGTGCTATTCACTGGTGCTAGTTATGGTTGCTGGGCACTAGGATATTAGGTTCTGGCACCCTGAATCTTTCATTGTAAAAATAATTACACTTTTATCTTCCCTGTAAGAGCTATTCAAGTAGGATAAATAAATACAGACATATGAACAAATCTAACTTAAAGGTAAATATAGCAACCTTATGACCCATCCCGGCACAAAATTATGTAGCTGAGGTTACTATACCATCAAAATGCTTGATTTTCATTGCAGGACTATTGAAGCTGTTTATATGATGAAATTACAAAATGCACAAAATCTGCACTTACATTGAAAGGCAGAAGAAGAATGAAAGCTATTGACTATTACTGTGGTCACTGGTAAATATAAAGGTTTCCTTTAGATGCAGAGGAAACAAATAAAAAGCCTGTAATATGTTTTGCTAGCATTTTCTTGAAATACTGTATTTATATGAGATTTCCAACCTCACTTTGAGCTCCATGTAAAGCGCAAAGTGATTTTTCTGGTGTTCTTTTCTTTAAAACGATTAGATGAAATGATCGTGACAAGTTTACCTCAGTGAGAAACTGTATTTTCTGTATAGAGAACAGTTATGCCTGGTGGAATCAGTATGGATACTTTCTTAACCAATAAATTAATAGAGAGAGTTGCAGTATAGCAAACTACACCACATATGCAAGGTGCTACTGAAATTTGCAGCAGTAAGTAATGTGGTTTTCAAAACTGCCTTAAGTGATGATTAACTAGAATTATATATATTTATATTTAAACTGACACCACAGAATTCTTTTAAGTCTTGACAGATATGTGGAATATTTAAATGTAGTAATTATAGTTGCTGAACCTCCTGGGATTAACCTGCTGGAGAGATAGTGACATCTTGTACAGAGAAAAAGGATTTATACTGTATGGGCAAAACTAAAAATGAAGCAATTTCATGTATGTTTCATATAACTCCTTGTAAAAGAAATTTATTCTAGCTAATGAATTGGTAATATTCTGTAACAACCTACCATGTGAACAATTATATAATTTATATAAATGTAGGTATATAATTTAGCTTTTTCAACATTGATTTTTAGGTTTCACAATATAGCATAGTTTACAAAAAGTAAAACAGGATGAGGAGTTCAGCCCTGGATCCATGTTAATGGTAAGAGTCTTGGATTTTGTTTAGAGGTAGTCTCTATGTTAACTTATTTCCCAGTAATGCGTAATGCTATCACAGTAATTCTCAGTTTATTTCAGGAAATATTTGTTTTAAAAAGGCCTTCGTAATTCAAGCACATTTTTGTTGAACTTAATTCAAGGAGCAGAAACATTAATAAACAAAGATAATATCAGTATGTTTTCATCAAATTAAATTACTTAAAAAGAAGCTCATAGTGCTGTATATTATTTATAGATAAAAGATATATTAGTCATGGAGATTGTCTGTTGTCCTTGATACTTAAAACTCCTGGGGAAGTTCTTAAAGTTACATGTATATGACATGGTCAGATACTCAAAAATATGAGCTTCAGAATTAATTTTAATGACATCTCTATGTATACACATAGAAGGAAAAGAGAACAGTTCTCTATTTGGATGGATACTTTGAGAGCCGAAGCCTCTCTGTCCTACTAAATATCAAATTGAATCTCAAAGCTTTAAAGTACTTTCAAAATTGGCAAACACATCCACAATCAACCTAGATAGTGGAATGATTTTTTTTTTATTAGGGTGGACTGAAGTGTACATTGCAATACCCTAAAGAGAGGCTATTGGGTTGAGAACCACAAATTTTATCTATAACTTTCCTACTAGCCAATTGAATGATTTAAAATAATTTTTTCATTGCATTGGTGCAGCGATGCTGAGTTACTTTGCAATGCCTATTTGTTTTAAGGTGGCTGCTGTATTACTTTTGAAGAGAAAGGATATTTCTCCATTCAGCACCTGAGGTTTGCTTTCCTATCTTCCATGTTTCTTGAGTTCCTATACATTGTAGAATCTAGTGGGTCTTTTCCAAATGAAAGAACAATACTGTCCTTGTGAAATTTATGGTTGAGTGGGAAAAGTTCGACCTTGAATATGTCATTGTAAAGTGTGAGGAGTTTTTGTAAAAGGTAAGTCCAAGATACACTCAAAGTAGCTATTTGAAAGCACTGTTACCACTAAAATGACTCAAAATAGTTTTACTTCCCTATGGTTGGTGCATGTACCTGTAATCCCAGCTACTCTGGAGGCTAAAGAAGGAGGATAGCAAATTTAAGAAGAGCTGGGATAATTTAGCAAGCCCTTGTCTCAATAAATAAAAAATAAAGCTGGGCATGGTTCCACTGGATTGTAATCCCACAACTCTGGGAGGCTGAGACAGGAGGATCACAAATTCAAGACTCCCTTGGGCAATTTAATGACTTTGTAAGACTCATTCTTAAAATAAAAAATAAAAAAGAGCTCAGAATGTAGCTTAGTGCAAAGACCCTGGGTTTAATCTCCAGTGTGGAAAAAAAAAGAGGGCTTTTAAAAAATTCTCATTTTCTTATCTCAGCCTCTTTTAAAAATTATAGAACTATATTCCTATTCACATGCATATAGTTTCAACCTGAATGAAACTGTTTTTTAGACATGTTTATTTCTAATAAACACATCTAAATCAAAATTCATCATTTTCTATCCAAATATCTCTTTCTACATTTCCTACATATTTTAGTGCCTCTCTCTTTTTCCCCATCACAGTAGACTTATTTCATGTCTTCTTTTATTTTATCTTCCACATCCATCCTGCTGCCATGTCTTAAAGACTTTTATTGGATAATGTCTCTCCTGATAACTTTTTTTTTGTTCTTGCATTTTTTTTGTTCTTGCACCAATCAGTGGACTGTCAAATAAATTAAGCATCATTATTCATTCAGTAAATGTTCTCTTATTTATTCAACAAATACTTTAGTGCCTGTAATAGATTATACCCTGACCTAGGGATATAGTAGTAAGCAAAATGGCCATCCTGCTTTCACAGAGTTAAGGGGGTTATAGATGAGGCAGCTATTAAATGAGTGATCTTATGTTATACATTTATCTGTAAAGGGAAATACGGGGTGTCATGTAAGAGGACAATAGTGATACATGATGTACTTTGTGGTGAGAGTGGGGTTCCCGTCTGAGAGCTAAAGAAGTGGAAGTTACAGGGAAAGGATAAGGAAAAGCATTCCAACTAGAGAAAAATCTTATAAAGACTATTTCTAGAGAGAGTGAGGCCTTTAAAGCTGGAGAGGTAAGCAGAAGACCAATTGCACAAAATATCAGCTTTTTTACAGAGTTCAGATTTTATTTCAAGTGAGATAGGAAGTCATTGAAGTGTTTTTAGTAAAGGAATGGAGATAGGTATACTAGGGCTACACATAAAAGGTAGAATTGATAAAAGTTGTGGAAGATTAGTAAAAAGAAAACAAGAGGCTAGATTTCTGACAAGGGTAAAGAAGTAGATGGAAATGCCATTTGTTGAGACATGGCATACAGGTTTGGAAGGCAAGAGAATGAACTCAGTTTTGGATGTGTTAAGTTCGAGGAAAGTGCTGCATAGGATATCCAAGTGATTGCTCAGAAGGAAACTATATATAAGTAAACCCTGCTGTCAAGAAGAGTACACACTTAGCAGGCGTTCAAATATATAATAACTACACAACAAGGTAGGTTATTAATAACTGTAGATAATGTCTTATTAAGTTGATAACAGAGAGAAAATCTCAAGGAGAAAGTACTTTTTAAGGGAGCTTTAAAAGAAATAAAGTTTTGACAAATATCTTCTGATTGTCAATATTTAAGAATAATGTGCTTTAAAATTGAAAAAATGTTTTATATTTTGAAGTTGGTGTTTACTGACTTTTAGTGCAGAATGACAGGGTCCCTTCTTTGGGGAGTCCTCAAATTCCAGTATCCTTAGATTTTTGAGTGGGCTGGTCATTTGCTTCTAATTTATTGCCTTGACGATTATAAAATGTGCCAATGTTCTGGGAGTCAAATGGGGGAAAGGATCTCTGGTTCTTACCATTTTGTAAATAGACTCTGAACCAATTCCTCTTTTTAAATTCTGGTACATCTGCCCTTAGATGTACATCTGGTACATCTGATGATACAAGAAAGCAGTTCTTAGGTTAATGTCCTCAGAATATAATTTCTGCCAGAGCAGGAGGGATGAACTACCTTGAGGTTGGAAAAGGGATCTGTTATTTATAGTTTCTTTCAAGTTCTCCAGAGTATGGCTCCATCCTGAGTCATTCCAACGTTCCATGTGCTTCTAATTCCTAAATTCTTCAGAGGTTCTGAGGGGAAGTGTTATGGTTTAGATTTAAAGGGTCCCCCCGCCCCAAATTCTTACGTGTATGGATGTTGTTTGGATCAAGGTGGCCCCATACTACTCATCAGTAGATCCATTCATTGAGGAGTTCAGTAGCTAAATATACTGTTAGTGGGAGGGGGCTTGTTGGAGGTGGGTCGCTGGGGTCATGACCTCAAAAGGTGTATTCTTGTCCCTGGTCCTTCCCTGCTCTCTCTACTTTCTGGCTGTCATGGGCTGAGCACCTCTTCCTCTGCCATGCCCCTTTGCCATCCTGTTTTTGCCTTAGAGCCAGTTGACCCCAGATTGAAACTATGAGCCAAAATAAACCTTTTCTTTATGTTGCAGGTGTTGAGTATTATGTTTCAGCAATGGGAAAGTGACTAAGACAGATTTTAGTACTGGGAGTGGGGTTGCTGCTATGATTATATCTCACCATGTGGTTCAGAAGTCTTTTGAAGAGCTTCACAGGAGGAGTTTGGAAAGTTTGGAGAAGCCGCCTAGAAAATCCCTAGCCAATGGGAGATTTTTTTCTTAGTTTAAAATGCAGACATTAAAGCCCAGGTCCAGGTTCAAGAGGTTTCAGTTGAGACCAAGGCAGTTGTAACAGTACAGTGATAATAAGGAACAAATAGCAGAGCCAGAAGATATAAAAAGTTTTCAATTTTGCCAGAAAGGAAGTGCCTTCAAAGTTGGGGCAACAGAGAGGCTGGTTCCTAAAATATTTAGCATTAAAAAGAAGTCAAGCTGGGCATGGTGGCATCTGTAATCCTAGCGCTCAGAGGCTGAGGCAGGAGGATCACTTCAAGTTGGGGGCCAGCCTGAACTGCATAGACAGACCCTGTCTCAAAAGACAAAAAAAAAAAAAAAAAAAGTCAAGTGCTTTGCATCAGTATAATAAAAAAGTGCCTTGAAGACATCTCAGAATTCAGGAAGACCCTACCCTTCTTCACTGGCTCAAAGGTACGAAACTGTAATGCCTTTATTTGAGAAGAGCAGCCAAGGGAATTGGTTCCCTGGGATTTGTTTCACAATGGTCAGTTATCTGGGCACTCACAGACTACTGCAGCCATGATTCAAGGGGGTCTCACTACTGCTCAGGTTGGTAGTAGACCTTGGCATCATCCACATGGTGCTGGGTTTTCAGGCATGTGAAATGCAAGAGCTGTGAGATCAGGGAGACTTCCATACATATTTCAGAGGAAGGCCTGTGAGCCAGGCAAGAAGCTCCTGAGGGCATACTGCGTGAAGTTGTGGACTGAAGCCAAAGTTGCAGGTGTTGGGTATTATGTCTCAGTAATGGGAAAGTAATTAACATAGGAGGGTATGAACCAGTTTGCTCTTTACTGTTTTTCTCCTCCAGGTATAAATTTATGCTTTCTCTGGCCTGGTAAATCAGTTTCATCTTCATGCATTTGTTTTCCAGCTCCAAGCTTTTTGTTATTGTTACCTTTTATTCACTTTGCTTTTGCAGAATATATTCCTTCTCTTGCATCTAAAAAAAATCAAAATAAATTGAGTTTAATTTGTTATGTATAGCAGTAATGCAGTTTCTAGAAAGTACTTAACTATAATGGTTAGAAGTACTGGAAAATGATAGCCTAATAAACTACATAATCTAATTTCATTTTATAATTTTATAATTCTTGTTGAAGTCCATAAACTGAGACAATATTTTGAGCTTCAGTTATTTTATGATTGTTCTAGTGCTATTAGTGCCTCATGTATCTTCAGGCATCTTTTTCTTTCTGAAGTCCATTTGCATTAGAGAATCACTAAATTAGTAAAAGCATATTTACATAAAACAGTTTTTAGAGAATTGGGCTTACTGTGGTTTTAAAAAACAGCTAAAATTATTAGAAACAAAAGGCACAGGGATAGAAGCACCAGTGTTTAATTAAGATTAAACTTGTGAAATCAACTGATAAAAAAATAATGAAATTGAGAATTTAGGTTGGTACTATAGATTTAGGTATAACCACTCTGAGCCAAGGATAGAACTGAAAAATGATTGAATCAGGAAATGTGTGGGAATACTCCAAGCATGACTTCTCCAGATCCTAGGTTATTTTGTTTTTTGTTTTTTTGGTGCTGGGAATTGAACTCATGACCTCACACTTGAGATTCGGTGTGTTTTGCTTTCTTTCCTTATTTGAGGGGGTAACATAAAAGGAACATTTTCTTCAAACAGTGGTACTTGAATGGGAGTGTTGTTTCATCATAGAAGGTTCTCATCAGGTGAAGCTGGTAAAAGACCATGAGCTTGAGTGACATCCCTCACTCAGGATATCAGACTCATTAGATCTAAGACTTTTTCCTGAGCAATCAACAATGGGGATAATTTCTTTTAACCAACTATGAAGATCCATGGTCTCATCCAACTCAGCATTCTAGTTTTCAATGCTTAGTTAATACAAACACCATGACTTTTCCCTTTATGGCAGTGAAGCACCTCTGAGTCCTCCCTGTCCCCAGGGGACTACCTGCGAATTTCTTCACTTCTATTTTCTTGCTTAGCAAGGAAATATTTAGCTGTTAATTTGTTCAGATTAAATGCTTCTTTTTTTGACCACATGTATTGGGATATAGGTCATATCAGATTTTAATCAGTGAGAATCCTGTCTGATTGCAATTTGGAGAGTGCATTGGCGAACAAATCAGTGGATCTCAGAAGACAAGTAAGATTCCTGCAGTAGTTTTGGCCAGGGATTACAATTGCTTGTTTTAAAATGGTGGCAGGGGGCAGTAATGAACAAATCTGAGAGATATCCAGGAGGAAAACCCATGTGGCTTGGGAATGGATCAGGTACATGGGTTGGGAGGTATCATGGATGACTTCCACCCTTGAGGGGATGTTGATGTCATACACTGAGGTAGGGAACCTTGAGAAAGACCAAGGTTGGAGAGTAGAAAGGGAAGATTGGATGTCCAATGTTGCTTTATCCTCTTCCAAATTATTTGTATGAGCAGGTGTGGTGGCCCATGGCTGTAATCCTTGCACTTGGGAGGTTGAGGAAAGAGAACTTCTATGAGTTTGAGGATAGCCTGGGCTACAAAGTGAGTTCAAGGCCAGCCCAAACTACATAGCAAGACCCTGTCTCTAAAAACAAAAATCAAAACAAAAGCAAAAATAAAAACAAAAATTATTTTTATGAAATCAGAAGCCTCCCCCATCATTTTTATTTTGCACTTTATATACTGAATTTTTCATGTAAAAGAAACTATGTGACATTTAAACTTGTGTGTCTGATTTATTTCACTTAACATTATAGTTTCAAGGTATATCTATATTTTTTTAAAGAAAGAATTCTCAACTGAATTAGGTTTTTATGTGTATCATATTTTAGAGTCATTAGAGCTACAGTTTTTCTCATAAAACAGTCTTGATTTGTTATATATCTCAGATTTTCCTTGGGCTATTCCTTTGTCATTTTCCAGTGATTGCAATTATAGTCATTTCAAATTATATTATCAAGGAAGTTATATATAAAGGTGTTGTGTGGTTTTGCTATGGATCATTTATGCAGAGTGGAATACACATTGAGAGTTCAGTTCAAAAATAGAACAAAAAAGTAAAAGGTCCCCTCATTGGTGTATTGCAATGTGTGAATTTGGTTTGGTAGAAATAAAGTACAGGCACAGGAGAATGCTTCCTGTTGCTCACTTAGCATTGATTCTTCATGAACACAGGCTTAGGTAATCCTGATGCTTTTATAAAAAAATTATTAAAAGGGCAATATACTTTCAATATATAAGACAAAATTTTAAATTCTGGAATCTCTCTCTTTTTTTTTCTGTCTCGGATAACCACAGACTTTTTCTTTCTCTTTTTCTTTAGGCTACAAAGGGAATGGGGAAGAAGAATAGAAAGAGAATGGCCTAGCCCTATCTGTGACTATCAATACCAATTGTTTTAAAAGATTTTAGCTCACAACTAGATTAAGGAGCTAATGTTTGTCACAGTTGTGGTAAATCTCTAATATACACTTTTAAGGGACTGGTCTAAGTCTTTTAACAAATGACTTCTTGGGCTGGGAGTGTAACTTCTAGTGGAACTCTTGCCTAGCATGTTGAACACACTTGGTTTAACCCCCACCGCGAAGAAAAACAAAATAAACCCCAAACTTCTTACTCCTACTCTATATTATTACCATATTTCTTTAAATATATTGATTTCATATTCTCATTATATCTATTTATCTATTTCAATATTTTCACTTTAGTTGGTGTGCATTGTTCAAGTTGTTGACTTTTATTATAGTGGTGACTTTCTTAGGTGTCCAGATGTTTTGGCTGCTGAGTTCATGTTCCTTTGGGAGGGATGGGTTCCTTTGTCTGCGAAAGGGTCAAAGGTCATGCTAATCCTCCAGGAGAATTTGCAAAGTGTTGAGTCCCACAGTGAACAGCTATGAGAATTCCAGAATCTTTGTCATTCACTTCTGATGGATGAACCTTAGGTCCTTAGGAAAAAGCCAGGCTCCAAGGCTCCATTCCTTGGGATTTGGAGGAGATGCTTGCCTCCATGCCTATTTTCATTAATTTCTTCCTCAGGAATGTTTTTAAAATTTTTTTTTGTTTTTCTTAGTACATGCTTTCAATACATACTGGTTACTTTCCTTATAGGGAGTTGGTACATGTACATAACACATCTTCATTCTTTTCCATCCCCTTCCCTTTTCCTCCCTTCTCTCTCCCTCCATCTCTTGGCCCCCTTCCCTTTTGCAAGCGATCTCCCTATTTCTTCCTATTGACCTTCTATTTAGCACTTTACTTATATTTTGGATTTCTTGTATGAGCAAAATCATGCTGTATTTAGCTTGCGTGTCTGATTTACTTCAGTTATCATTATGGCTTCATTATGCATCCATTTGCACCATTATGCATCAAGATCTCATTGTGCACCCATTTTCCTACAAATGACTCCAGTTTATCTTTATGGCACTGTAGTATTTCACTGTGTATAGATACAGTATTTTCCTTATGCATTCATCTTTTGGTGGACATGTAGGCCTCTTCCAAGATTTAGCTATCATAAATTGTGCTGTTATAGACATAGGTATGCATGTATCACTGTAATGATGTCTTTAACTCTCTTGGGAAGATATATAGAAGGGGAACAGATGGGTCAAATGGAATTTATACTTTTAGTTTTTCAGGGAATTTCCATACTGGTTTGTACAGTGCTTGTACTAACTTACATTCCTACCAACAATGTAGAAGAATACCTTTTCCAGTACAACCTTGGCAGAATTTCTTATTATTTGATTTCTTCATGATATCCATTCTTCCTAGGGTAAAATGCAACCTCAGTGATGTTTTAATTTACATTTCTCTAATGGCCAGAGATTACAGATTTTTTTTTTTTTTTTTGATACTAGGAATCAAACTCAGGACCTTGCATTTGCGAGGCAGGTGCTTGTGCCACTGAGCTATATCCCCCATCCCTACAGATGTGTTTTTGCACTGCCCTGATATTTCTTGCTGGCAGTTATGCTGTTCCCCAACTTCTGCTCTCACGGGGCAGAAAAGAACTCTATTAAGGTAAAGAAGGGAAAGATAGAAGAAGAACTTGAAAGGTTTTGTAAAAAGAAATTTCCTCTTCATGCAGTAGTTCTCTAGGAGATATCACTGTCTTGCTGCTTCATTACCGCCAAGGCTGATGAAGTACCATGAACAAATAGCGACACCCCAGTCTACTTCCATGTCATCAGGCCTTTAACTTCTTACCCAGATAATCTTTTCTGACCAAACAACAACAGGATTTGTTTTAACTAACTATGGACAGACCCAAGGACTCCTTGCAGTTCCTAATTAGCAAAGATGTCCTCCCTCTCTACCTCTAGCACTGAAAATTTCTGACTTTTTTCCCATAAAAAGAGTATTCAGTGAGTTAGTTCCAGGATATGCCCTTTGCCTGGCTCAATTTGTCTAATACCAACCTTTCAGGTCTTTTCAGTGTGCCTTGCTACTATTGCCCTAAGCTACAGTTACCTCTGCACATTCAGGTCTCAATTGCCTTCAGCCTACCCTGGGATTTCTCCTTGTTTCCTCTTCTTCCTCTTATTTTTGCTAGCTTTCTTATCCCCCCTTGTTCATGTGTTTTTAAAGATTTGACTTATGAATAGTTAATTCCCTAGAGAGGAAAAGGAAGCTTTTGGCCCAAATGTGAAACACACAAGCAAAAATTTCTTCCTATGTTCCAAGAAAGCATTTGTAAATAACATCTTCTTCTTTTTTTTTTTTTAATAACACCTTCTTATAAAAAGTGGAAATTCTGTTCTCATACACTCTCTTTAGGACCATGAAGCACTATTGTTATGCTACCGGTAAGGCTTATATCATCATGGCTGTTTATGTATCCATCCATTTACTTTCTTGTAATAAGTACATGAACTAGCTTATGGATAAGGAGCCTTGACATCCTATTTAGAATACTTTTCTCAGCATCTAAAATTATTACTACTATATTACTCATATCATTTGTAGGTCACTTGGCATATTGATTCAATTCTAGTGGGTTCTTTTTTAAAATAAGAAAATTTTAATTTTAGATGATGATTGAATTATATGTGCATCTATTTTTAATACACAAACAGTAGAACTTTAATTCCCAGACAGGGCTCAGGGTCTGCTCCTGTTGCTGCAGCATACATGTCTACTTTGCTAAAGCAAGCTACCAAAGTTCAAGATACTTTTATATGTTTGCTCTTTCAAAATGCCACCAGAATAGTCTTCTACATTTAAGGCTCACTGAGTAAGAAAAAAAATCACCATATTAACAGAGATTTAGTAACATCTAGAAGGATGGAAAGAGAAACTAGACATTTGTGAGCTATTGAGACTTGATTCAAAATGGGTTTTTTCAATATGGGGGCTTAGTTAGAAGACTGCACAAAATTATATCATAGTTTTCGATTCATCCATGTAGCGAGGTGAGGTTTTTGAAGTGAGTCTTTTTTATTTTTTAAAAGAACAGAAACAAAACAAAAACAAAAACAAAAAAAATGTAAAAATTATAAAAATGATACAGAATTTCAAAACAAGATGATAGGAAGTCAACAATGGTTGTTATAGGAAATCAACAATGATTGTTGTATTACTTATTGTTATCTTCAAAGTAGTTGCTCAGATTACCAGATATAGGTATGCAAGAATGATCAAACAATTAACCATTAGCTGCTCCTTTCAATAAACCAATATAAATTAGTAGTAAAATTATCTTAGCTATC
>NW_004955409.1:30038647-30039486 GCF_000276665.1 Chinchilla lanigera
CAATATCAATTAATGAGATTGAAAACATGATTAAAAACTTACTGACAAAGAAGAGCCCAGGCCCTGATGGATTCACAGCAGAATTTTACAAGAAATTCAGAGAAAAGTTAATACCAACACTCCTCAAACTCTTCAATGAAATTGAAAAGGAAGCAATTCTCCCTAACTCATTTCTGGAGGCAAGTGTTATACTGATACCAAAATCAGTGAAAGATACAACCAAGAGAGAGAACTACAGACCAATCTCCCTAATGAATATAGATGCAAAGATACTCAATAAAATACTAGCAAACAGAATGCAGCGAATCATCAAGAAAATCATACACCACGACCAAGTCAGATTCATTCCTGGAATGCAGGGATGGTTCAATATTTGTAAATCAATTAATGTTATACACCATGTCAATACAGCCAAAGACAAAAACCATATGATTATCTCAAAAGATGCAGAAAAAGTTTTCAACAAAGTCCAACATGCATTCATGATAAAAACTCTACAGAAAATAGGAATAGATGGTCTTTACCTCAACCTGATCAAAACCATCTATGACAAGCCAACAGCCAACATCATACTAAATGGACAAAAACTGAAAGCTTTTCCTGTAAAATCAGGAACAAGACAAGGACGTCCACTGTCACCAGTCCTGTTCAACATAGTTCTGGAACCATTAGCCAGAGCAATTAGACAAGAGGATAAGGATAGGAAAGAAAGAAGTAAAACTTTCACTATTTGCAGATGATATGATACTTTACATGGAAGACCCCAAAAACTCCACAAGAAGACTCCTTGAATTAATCAACAAATTCAGCAGTGTAGCTGGATACAAAGTCAACACCCA
>NW_004955409.1:30039586-30050440 GCF_000276665.1 Chinchilla lanigera
TTTATCTCAGATACCCATTTTTGTATTGGGTCTGTGAATTTGGGGGGTCTGATTTTTTCAATTCTTTATCAACATCCCTTACTGAAGGTACACTTGTTGCACCAATATATCTATATTGACACATTATCATCACCCATAATACATAGTTCACCTTAGGGTTCACTCTTGAAGTTGTATCTTTTGTTTGAACAAATGTATAGTGACCTATATCCATCATTGATCTGTTCCACTGATATATTTGTCTGCTCCTTTATCTGTATCACATTGCCTTCATTTCCATAGCTTGATAGTAAATCTTGAAGTCAGAAAGTGTTAGTCCTTTCTGCTCTTACCCATTAATATTGTGTTGACCATTCTGGATCTTTTGCTTTGCCGTATTATCTTTGGGATCATTTTGTATATAGTATCTGCAAAATAAATCACTCGGATTGCCTTTAATCTATAGATCAAGTTGGGAAGAACTGACACCTGGACAGTACTGAATCTTCCTACACATGGACATGGACTTTCTCTCCATTTACTTAGTTCCTCTTTAATTTTGCTCATCATAGTGTTGACGTTTTCCTCATATATATCTTGTAAATATTTTGTTAAATTTACACCTAAGGTTTTCATTTGTTGTGTGCTAATGTAAATGAGACTGTTTTTATTTCAAATTCTGTGTGTTTTTTACATGTGTATAGGAAAAGCTGTTGACTTTCATGTGTATAGGAAAGCTGTTGACTTTCATACAGAACCTTTGTATCCTACAACCTTGCTATAATCACTTTTTAGTTCAAGGCAGTTTTTGTAGTTATTGTAGATTTTCTACATGAATAATCATGTCATGTGAGAACAGAATTTTATTTCTCTCTTCCATAGCTCTATACATTTTACTCACTTACTGTCATATTCCATTAGCAAGGACTTCCAGTGTGGTGTTGAAAAGTAGGAGTGAGAATGAAAATCCATATTCTGAACCTGATCTTCATGGGAAAGATTTGTGTTTCTTGTCATTAAGCATGATGTTAGCTGTGGGGTTATTTTCAGTAGATATTCTTTATCAAGTTGAGGAAGCTCTCTTCTAGTTATGGCTTATTGATAATTTTTCTTTTGTCATTCAGAGACTTTGGAGTTTGTTAAATGCTTTTTTCTTGTTCTGCATCTGTTGAAACGATTATGTGATTTTTCTTCTTTACCCTGTTGATGTGATGAAGTATATTAATAGATTATTGAATGCTGAACCAATCTTATATATATGGGATAAATCTACTTAATTATGTTGTGTTAATATTTTTATGTGCCATTGGATTCAATTTGCCACTTTTTGATGAATATTTTCCCACATATGTTCACAAGAGATATCAGTCTATAGTCTTCTTTTTTTGTAATCTTTACATCTGATTTTGGTACTAGGGTAATGCTGACTTCATAGAAAGATTAAGGAAATGGTCCTTTTGTTTCTATCTTCTTTCAAGATTTCAGAGGGATGGTATAATTTCTTCCTTTAATGTTTGCTGGAACAGCAATAAAATTTTTAAAAAATGTTTTTTGGAATTCATCAGTAAATCCACCTGGGCCCAATGCTTTCTGTTTTGCAAAGTTTTTTTTTTTTAAAGATTATTAAGTATTAATTCAATTTCTTTAATATATAAGTCCTATTCAGATATATGTTTTTTTCTTGTGTGCATTCTGGCAGATTGGGTCACACAAAAATCGGTCTGCTTCATCTAAATTATCAAATTTGTGGGCACAGAATTGTTTATACATTTTTTATTATCTTTTAATGTCCATGGGGTCTGTAGTGGTGTTCCCCTTTTCTTTCCTGATATTAGTGATGTGTACTCTCTCTTTTTTCCTTAATCTAGCTAGAGGTTAATTGATTTTATCTTTTCAAGATACTAGCTTTTGGTTGATTTTGTTGTTTTCCTCTATTGATTTTCTGTTTTTAAGTTCATTGTTTTCTTTTTTTTTGTACCAGGAACTGAACCCAGGGCCTCACATTTGCCAGGCAGGAGCTGTGCACTGAGCTCCATCCCCAGCCTGAGTTCACTGATTTCTACTCCAATATTATTAATAACTGTAAGCTAACTTTATTCTGCTCACTTGGACTTTATTTGCTTTTAATTTCCTACTTTTCTAAAGTAAAAATTAGAATACTGGTTTTAGATCTTTCTTCTTTTTTAATACATGCATTCAGTGTTGTAATTTTCCCTCTCAGCACGGCTTTCACTCCATCCCATAATCTCAATGACTACCTCTTTTCATTTAGTTCAGAATATTTCTAAAATTTCTTAGGTGATTTCTTCCTTAACAAATCTACTCTTTCAATTCCCTGTGTTTTGAGATTTTGCAGTTATCTTTCCGTTCTCAATTTCAGTTTTATTGTGGTCTGAGGGAAGATGTTGTATGGTTTTTAATCTTTTAAATTCATTAAAATATAATTTATGGTCTAGACTGTAGTCTACCTTGACAAGCTTGAAAAAAGTATATTCTGTTGTTGTTGGATAAAGTCATCGATAGCTTTAAATTAAATCCAATTTATTGGTGGTCTTTTTGAACTCCAGTATGTTTTATTGATGTTTTGCCTGCTGTGCTGGATCTGTCCATTTCTGATACACAGATGTTGAAATCTCCAGCTGTAATGCTGGATTCACCTGTTTCTCCTTCCAGTTCTATCAGTTTTGGCCTTATGTAGCTTATTGTTCTTTTGTAAGGTGAGTACATATTAAGGAGTGTTATATCTTCTTGGAAAACTGACCTTCTCATCATTATGCAATGCTCTTCTTCATCCCTAACTTTCCTTTGCTTTGAAGTCTGCTCTGTCTCAAATTAATATAGCTATGCTTGTTTTTTAGAAAATTAGTGCATGATGTGCTTTTCATCATCAATTTACTTTTAATCAGTATGTGTCTTTATATTTAAAGTGGGTTTCTTACAGACAACATAGTTGGATCTTATTTTTGAGCCAGTCTAATAATTTGTGCCTTTAAGACCTTTCATATCCAAAATGATTACTGAAACTATTACATTAATATATACCATATTCATTACTATTTTCTATTTTTTCCTATGCTATTTGCTTCTATTTTTGGTTTCCACACTTTTTCTACCTTTTGTGGTTTTAGCTGAGAATATTATAACTCTATTTTCTCTCTTTTCTTAGCATATGTCTTCTTTCGTCCAATTTGTTTTTACTTTTTTAGCAGTGGCCCTAGAGTTCAAAATATACACTTATAATTAATGCAAGTCCATTTTCAAATAATACTATGTCACTTCATGGGTAGTGGGAGTTTTTTTTTTTTTTAGTTTTTAGTTTTTCTCCGGTACCGGGAACCGAACTCACGACCTTGCGCTTGCCAGGAAGGCGCTTTTTGCCGCTGAGCTAAATCCCCAGCCCCTAGTGGGAGTTTTATAGTAACAAAATAATCCTAATTCCTTTTTCCTGCCCCTTGTATCAACGGTGTCATTCATTTCAGTTACATATAAGCATATATGTGTTATTATCTCTCAGCCTTGGCTGCTGTGAGCCTCCAGAGATTCATCAATTACAGTCAAGTTTCCTGCCCTGGGACTGGTTCTGTAGAGGCTTCTGCTGGTGAGTTTCTGCTTTGGTAAGGCATAACTTCTTGCATTTTCCTGTTTGTCTTTCCAATTTTGGGAGTAACAGTTGTCCTGTTTCTTCATCTTTCTTAATAATCATAGAAGAGTTGATTTCTCAGTCTGCTTAGCTTTTTCCTCATCAAGATGAGGTGGTAGTTTTGAATCTCCTTACCCGGGGAACTGGAAAGTAGAAGCTTGAGTCACATGTGTCTTTATATGAAGTGCTTTTGGTTGATTTCTGAAAAGCCTGCTCCAGTATCTACTGCTTTTCTAAACCCCTGGGTTACCTATAAAGTTTAGGGTCCTTTTTTATTTTTTATATTTTATTTTGAGACATGGCCTTGCTAAGTTGCTGAATTTCTCAAGCTGGGCTTGAATTTGCAATCCTTTTGCCATAGCCTTTCAGAGTGCTGGGATTATAGGCTTCTGCCACTATGTCCAGTTCTGTTGATTTATTTACACTTGAAGTTCTCACAGATATATGAAGCAATTGCTATAGATCTGGGAGCTCTGGAGTTAATGTTTCTAAAATTACACTACATTACACTGCAAATTTCTTTCTGTCTTGTTTAGGCTTTGTAAAGTTTAGAAATTGTCCTCCACTTAGAATGGTACCAGAACTTATAACTAGTCATAAGTGGTTTTCAGGTTTTGAGGGCTGTTTAATTTTAAGAGGTAAAAAAGCTTTGGTACTACAGAGTTGCTGGAAAGGGAGGGAAGTAGGTCAGAAGGAGAGAAAGGGGTAGAAGGAAATTCAGCAGCATAGGGTGTGGAAGGATTAGTAGGATAGGAGTCACTTGTTTCAAGTTGAGATGTAAAGTATCTTGTAGAGAGCTATTTTCAAGTTTTTAAAATTTGTCTTTGTCTTGAACAAGGACTCTTTGAATAAGGTGATTTTAAAATCCAAATTTGTTTGGCATATATTCTCATACCAATACAAACATGTAGACCACTCGAACCTTTGTTTTTCTTTCTGTGATGACTTCAAATAAGCAAGTCTGTTCATAACAAAGCTCAGCGAAGTGAGCACCATCAAGTCTATATTGTGAAATTCTGTTACTTTGGAAAGGTAAGTATAATTGAGATGTAACACAAATATACACAGAAATAGGAGTACGCACAGCGGATGAAAACAGATTTAGACTGAGACTAAATCTGTTAGGCAGATTTTAATACTGCCTATTAAGAATAGGCAGTATTCCTATTCAAGCATATTGTAAGTTGGATTTCCAGCCTAATTGCTATTTCATGTCCAAATGTAAATCCTACTTTGCTGGTGGATGAAAAGATTTAGAGAGGAAATCTCTCCCAGAGCCAGAATCTCAGACAACTCAAGACTAAGGAAAATTTTCATGATGCTTTGATAACTGACTCAGGGCAGAGTTTGTCTGAAGGACAGCAGCCTAAGACACTTCTGAAATTCTCCCTTTCCAGAATGGGTCAATGATAGTCTTATCATGGACCCATAACCTCCTTTCCCAAAGAACTTCTTACAGATGCACAACGAAAACATAAAAACAGGTGAATAAATAGCAATGTAATTACTTAGGTTTCCACTAAGGTTAGAAATTTTTCAGATTTTATCAGATAATGGAAAGAGAATTCCCAAAAAAAGTGATTCATATTCTAGGAGTGAAGCTCATCATCTGAGGATATTAAAAAAAAAAGGAAAAGAAATGGAAGCTCAAGCCCCATAGGGACTTACCTTTTCACAGTCATCATGGAGATACCTGAGAAACAAGTTTAAAACCTTTGAAGAACAATGTAGCAGGCAGATCTCTACTGTATATTAATGGGAACAGCCAAGATTGTTCAATATGGATATCTTGAAAATATCACTGAAATACCCTGTAGGTAAACAAAAGTTTATTGTTTCCTGCAGTACAACAGGTCATTATCTCAACAGAGACAATCTCTGAGAGCATCGGTAGCATATTTATGAAGTTTTGAGGGTTTAAGAGATTTTGTAATGGTTGATTAGGTTTGGGCAAAATTCATGATATGGTAATTTTAAAGCTGTAATTTGAGGAGTTTAATTAAGCTATCCCTTATTTTCAGAAAAGTTCTTTCCTTAAGTGAAGGTGAGTTGAGTAGGTTAGGAGTCAGATAACTGGAATTCTGAGAAGTTCCTGAAACAAGCAATGGTTTTTGCAATTTTAATTTTCATGGGCAAGGACTCCTACAATAGTAAATTTATGTTAATGTAGACAGTTGAATAGTAACATTGTGTTGTAGGCAGTAAGTTGTGGAGATGGTTTCAGTTGTCAATACTTCCCCCCAACACACACATTTTTTTCCCTGTTGAAACTTTGGAAATGTAGGTTCAGGAGCCATATGAAATATTGCATCAGTTTGCAAAGTTTTTTTCTGTTTGCAGTGACACTTTTTCATTTAGTTGACTTAGAATTTGCTTTATTCTGTTGTCAGTTGGGATTTATTTTGCAAAATGAAATTAAAATGCCAACAGAGAATTTAAAGTGCATAATGGTCTCTAAAAATGAGAACAGTGAGGCACAATCAACATAACTTTTTCCATTTTAAGTCATGGTCAAAATTGGAAAGAAAAATTTAAAAGTATGATTTCTTTTTTTTCTTGCCCAGCAGGCTTTATTAAATATAGAAAGCTTAAAATTTCAGAAACAGCCTATGTTAACATGATTTAAATAAAATATTCTGTTAAGATCATTTAAAAAAATAGAAATCTGGGTAATCTTAGTGCTATATTTTCATTGTACACTTTTTAAAGTATTCTTGTGCCACATTCAAAATCAGTTAAAAAATTGAAGAGCAGACATTTTTTGCTTCCAGATGATTTGTCGAAAATAACATCTTTTGAGTTTAAAAGCAAAGAAATCCTTATTATAACATTTTAGAAAATTTTGACAAGTACAAATAAGAAGGGAAAATTTATTTAAAAAATACTACTTTCAGAGATAAATTTAACAGCTTAAAGCACAGCACACATTTATTATCTCATAGTTTCTGCAGGTTAGAATTCCTAACAGAGTTTAGCCAAAGTTTCTCTGCTTCAGGGTCTTACCAGGCTGTGACTGAAGTGTTAGCTAGCTTGTGTTCTCACCTGGAGGCTTGTCTAGGGGAAAATCTGCTTTGGAGGTTGTTGGAAGCATTTGCTTCTTTTCAGCTGTGCGAATGAACGATCTCACTTCCTTCCATTGGCTGAAACCATAGAGACATCCTTCAGTCCCTTCGAGGCTGCCCACAGTTCTTCACTACATGGCAACTTGAATTTTCAAAGCCTACAGGAGAAGCAATCTCTTTCTAGTCTACTAAGATAGAATCTCAGAAATGTAGCATAATCACGGGAGAGAGATATTACATCTATTTCTTTGCCATATTCTATTGGATAGGAGCAAGTCGTGATTCTGCCTTCTTTCAAAGGTAGGGGACTTACAGTCAATTTAGGCATTTTATTTTTCAGGGGAGTATATCCTTTTTAATCCCTGTGATTGTATATAAGCAGTATATAGATACAGTATTAACTGATTTTTAAATTTTGTCAATATTCCTTAAGGATCAATTTTAAATGTTTATAAATATATGTATACATATAGTGCATATAAAGCATATACAATACATACATATGCATATGTACTATAATTTTTAGTAGTAGCCTAATTTCTAATAAATAAATCATGACTAATAGCAGTAAAATTTGTAATAGAAAAATATTGCATCCAATCTAATACTAAGAGGAGCTTGGCTTACATAACTTCTAATTTTAAATTCTTTGTTACTATGGATTACGATTATTTCTAATTTTTAACTCATCTTAATAATTTCTGCAGAGAAATAGTTGCATAGACATCTTTGTATATCTGAAAGACAAAGCTCTTTAGGACAGACCTGTAGCAATGAAATTAGTAGGTTTAATGGCAAGATATTTTACAGGTTTTGAATTCATAATCCCAAACTGAACATGGGATTGCAGTACTAATTTAAACTTCTCCCACTCTTCAACATTTTACTAATTTGATAAGTAGAAAAATAGCTTCTAGTTTTAATTTTTCTTCTTTTCCCTGTAAGGAGGAAGGATGGTTAAAATATAATTTATTCTGTATTTACATTTATTCTCTAATGATTGTGTGTTTATTTGTTATTTTTCTACCAGGTTGTCAGGAGTTTTTAAATAAAGAAAATATACTAGATGATATGCAAGCATTAAATGTTTGGAAAATAATAAATGCTTCAAAGTCTTTGTGTAGCTTTAAAATATGTAGCTCTTACAACAAATATTAGCATCTTAACATTGCCCACTGAAATAACAAAAAGTACAAAAGTTCACAGCATATTGTAAGGAAAATTCATCATGAATCTGCTCTGTTATCTTGGAGGTACCAGACATACCATATGCTGTGTCTAGGAGTTGCTATGACAACTACTTTTAAAATTTAAGAACAGGGTAAATTGTTCCCTAAAATCTCCATAACTTAGTGAGTCAATTAATATCTTGTAACAGCACTGGATTCTTTTTGATACCTGGCACTGCTCTATTCCTTGTAGTTCTGTAACATGTGAGGCATCTGGGCCAGAGAAGAGTGTATTTCTGGTTATTTGAGATCCTGGAGAAGGAGTCATTCACGTGGTGTTTTTTATGATTAGCTAGTGAATCGCTGAAAGCGAGACACAAAAAAATAGCCTCAGTGGGGATGGGCAGATTTGAGCATGGAAGTGTAAAGTTGAGAGAAATTTTTAGCCCAGACTCAAATAAGGAAACAGAAATAGAGAGATGCATCTTCTGGAGTTCACAGGACTAAGATTAGAACCTAGGTTCCTTGCCTCCCATGTATCACCACACAGTAGTATTTTCACTACAGTGAAAAATGCATTAGTCACTTATAAATTTTAATTTTATTTAATTTTTGAGACAGAATCTTGTTATGTTGCACAGGCTGGCCTCAAACTCATAGGCTCAATAAACTCTCCTGCCTCAGCTTTTTGAGTAGCTGGAACAGCAAGTGACAGTACGCACCAGGACACACTGGTCAATTTTTAGAAAGTTAAGTTCTACTTTTAGAGAGATAATATGCTGTCTCTACCTATTTTTCAATGCTCCCAAAGTGAACTCAAAATTTTACAATAAAATTATCAGTTTCTGACTCTCCCATACCTCTTGTCTAACTTATCAAAGTTTAACATTCCTTACTGATTTATCATAATGGTAATTGAGGGGTTAACTATGTATACACTCTCCCTTTGGTCCCCTTGCTCTCTTATGCCCTCAAAATAGATAGTTAATACTGTTAAGCTAATTCAATTGTAAATTTATGAAATCACAATCTTAGAAAATATTCTTGACTGTGAAAACAAGTAGATTCCTTTCTTATGATTCCTCGTATTTTCCCTGGAATTAATAATTATATCTTTTACACATTTTAAACTCAGTGCTATGGCTTTTGGTCACACATTTATCAAATTTTTAAAAAGTAATCAAACACAATTCTAAGCGTGATGGTGGTTTAAGCTGCTGCCCTGAGACATCCCCCTGCAGTCACCCTTCCTTGGTCCAAGCTGGACAAGGTGCTGTCTACTCTGCTGCGTTACTACCAACCTGGATTTCTCTTCCTTGTTCTCGGGTGAGGAAATCGTTCTGAAATCTTCGTTTTTCTCTTTCTCCTTCATGTTACTAGCTTCCTAGAATGCAGTATATGGGAGAGAAATATCTTTCAATTCTTTCATGTTTGAAATGGCTTTAGTTTAGACTTATTTTTTTTTTTAGTGGATTGACTAGGTATACAGTTATGGGCCAGAAGCAATTTTCTCTCAGAATTTGAAGGCCATTTCCTGCATTCATATGCTGCTGGTACATTGTAGATATACCTAATAACATTCACCATAGGTAATTTGTACCTGTACATATCTTGTATCTTCTTTTTTTCCCATTCCCTTCCCTCCACCGGCACTGCTTCCCCTCCTAATTCACAAGTCTTGATTGCCCCTTTTTCCTTCTACTCTATTTTTCTTTTCTTCTGTGTCCTGTCCTCCCTTTTCCCTTCCCCCTTCCTAGTTTTCCTTCCCATTTGAACTTTTTTTTCCTATTTCCCAATAGCTATTATACATTGTGGTCTTCATTTATAATTTGGGTTTTTCATACCAGAGAAACAACGTGGTCTGTGATATTTCCTGTTATTGGGATATTGTTCATAAAATCTTTGCCTATACCAATTTCTTCAAGAGTTCTATCTATTCTGTGTTCCAGCAGACGTAGTGTTTCCATTTTAATATTTAGATCTCCAATCCATTTTGATTTTAGTTTAGTGCATGTGATATATATGGGTCTAGTTTCAATCTTTGCCATGTGGAAAGCCAGTTCTTCCAGCACCATTTCTTCAAGAGGCTAACTTTGCTCCTGTAAAAGTGTTTTCTTCCTCTGTCAAAGATAAGATGGCTGAGTGTGTTTGGAGTTGTTTCTGCATCTTCTAACCTGTTCCATTGATCCTTGGGTCTGTTTTTTGCTCCAAACACCATGCTGTTTTTATCACAGTAGTTTTGCAGTATAACTTCAAGTCAGGGATTGTGATGCCCCTTGCCTTGCCTTTGTTCCCCAGAACTGCTTTTGCTATTCTAGGCCTTTTCTGGTTCCAAATAAATTTTAAGATTGTTACTGTAATTCTGGGAGATATGCTCTTGGTATTTTAATTGGGATTGCATTAAATCTGTATAATAATTTTGGAAGTATGACCATTTTCATTATATTGGTTCTTCCTACCCAAGAAAAGGGATATCTTTGCAATCTCTGAAATCTTCTTTGATCTCCTTTTTCAGATTACTGTAGTTTTCAATGAGAGGCCTTTTACTTCCTTCCTTAAATTATTATTATTTTTTTTTTGATACCAGGAATCAAATTCAGGACCTTGTGCTTGTCACGCAGGAACTTCTGCCTGCTGAGCTATATCCCCAGTCCCCTCCTTCCTTAAATTAATTTCTAAGTACTTCATTTTTCGGATGCTATTGTGAAAGGTGTTGTTTCCCTAATATTTCTCTCAGTGGGTTTGTTATTCACGTACAAGAAGGTTATTAATTTTTGAGTGTTGACTTTGTATCCAGATACATTACTGAATTTGGTTATTTTTTTATTTTAAAAAATAAAAGAAGGAAAACATATTAACAAACAGACATCCAATTACAAAATAGCATAAGAACAATACAAACAAAACAGAGTGACAGACAAAGTTGTAGGAAATTAACCATGGTTGTTGGATTACCCATTGATATTTTCAAAGTGGCTTCTCAGGAAAACAAATAGAGACATAC
>NW_004955409.1:30052285-30063137 GCF_000276665.1 Chinchilla lanigera
CAGAACAGACCCAAAATAGCAAAAGCAATCCTGGGCAACAAGGATAAGTCAGGTGGAATCACAATCCCTGACTTGAAATTATACTACAAAGCCACTGTAATAAGATAAACATGACACTGGCTGAAAAACAGACCAGAAGACCAATGGAACAGACTGGAGGACACAGACACAACCACAAACACACACAGACACAACCACAAACACACTATCTTTGATAAAGGGGCCAAACAAAGTCACTGAATTTGGTTATTAAATCTAGAGGTTTTTTGGTGGAGTTTTGGGGGTCTTCTATGTAGAGTTTCATGGCATGCACAAATAATGATAATTTAACTTCTTCCTTTCCTATCTTTATTCCTTTTATTTTTTTTCTCTTGTCTAATTGCTCTGGTTAATGTTTCCAAAAACTCTATTGAGTAGGAGTGTTGGTAGCAAATATCCTTGTCTTGTTCTTCCTCCTGATTTTAGAATGAAAGCTTTCAGTTTTGGTCCACTTAGTGTGATGTTGGATATTGGTTTGTGACTTTTATCAGATTGAGATAAGGACCACATATTCCAATTTTCTGTAGGGTTTTTACATTAATGGTTGTTGGACTTTGTCAAATGCTTTTTGTTTATCAGGATGCGCTCAAATTTCTCAGAGGTCAGTATTCATTCATTATGTGAGTCCCTGTTCTCTAGAAATTTATGCTTTTCATTTCTGGAGATGTTTCTTGTGTTATATCTTTAAGAATTTCTTCTCCCTGGCTTTCTCTCAAATATTTTCTGGGAGATTAACCCAGATTGATTTTCCTCCCCTCCTATTAAAAAGATAACATTTGCTTTAATTCCTGAGAAATCCTTCTCTGAATATATTCTGATTGCCCCCTTTTCCTACCTTACTATTTTTATTTCATGGATGTACAATTTTTAAAAAATTTTTTATTTTAAAGAGAGTAGTACATGAGACACAAACAAACAAAAAAATAGAACCGAAGCAACATACCAGTATCATGAACATAAACAAATCAAAGCAAGAACATTCAAAGCGATATAGGGTCTCAAGACAAATTTATACAAATCAACAGTGGTTGTTACATTGCATATCGCTATCCTCAGCTACTTTGCTCAGATCATCAGATATAAGAATGAAAGATTGCTCAAACCATTAAAGAAAATAAGAAAATAACTCTTCAATAAAACCTTAGAGATAATACAGAGTTTCACTAGACAAGATGGTAGGAGTGCACCATTGTAATTCCACTGCATATTGTTACCTTCCAATCAGTTGCTCAGAACACCAGACACAAGCATGCAAAGTCGATCAGAACATAAAATATTATGAACATTAACTGCTCATTTCAATACACCATCAGATAACAGCAATACAGTCATTGCAGCTATTCATATATATATTTATGTTTTGACTTCCTTCTTTCTTTTATCTTCTTTCCCTCATCCCAGTCATTCCTTCCTTTGAGCAATTTCTTTCCCTTTCCTATCATCTATTGTACGTTTTGAGTTTTACCTAGTTTTTCAGGTTCCTATACCAAGGAGACAGTATGATGTTTACACATGTGAGTCCAATGTATTTCACTTTTGAGTATGGTCTCTAGTTGCTGGATGTACAATCTTATTCCTTTAAATATATTGATTATAATTTTAGAGGTGTTTTTCCCCCTTTGGTTACATGTTATCTGTCTCTGTCTCTGTCACTGTGTCTGTCTGTCTGTCTGATATGCTTTCTGAAAATGCAAATTTACATTGCTTAGAGGATTCTGCACCCTTTGGTGGTAGAAAGCCTCTTACATGGGAAATTGTTATTAACTTTCTATTAACTGACAAATAGTAGTCTCTGCTCACTGGCTAGTGTCTTTTATCATCATCATCTATGTTTCTTTTTAAAGCTTCCTGTTCAAAGTCTGTGCTGAAAATTTTTATTAATTCATCACCTATGATTTCATTTGCAAAGATAATTCCCTGGCCAACCTTTCCTTCTATCGTATATAATATCTAGTGAAAAGAGTCTTTCTATAATTGAATATGGAAAAATATTTCTTATACAAGTCATTAATAAAACATTGTCATGCTATTCCTAAATATAAAAATTTCGGTCTCCAGTAAATCTGGGAATGAGCAGTTTAACTGTGGCTTATATTACACTAAAAGGGGAAAATACACTATACTGTAGCCTTTTATTCTTTTTGGCTCAGTGAAATTCTGAAAATTAAAAGTGAGGTATTTTAAAATAATGTTCTCCTATACAGTAATCAGATTGGAATTACAGTGATGGAAGTCATTTCCAAATTTTTTTCTAATACTTTGACTTAAGAGTTTGAATCTCCTATGTAGATGGATTAAATTTAACAAATATCTTGAAATTGACTACTGAGTCTTTTGATTTTAACTTTTAAACTTTCTAGAAAGCAGAGACCGATTTCCCCTTTCTTTTACTAATTGTTTTGGTAGAGCTGCAATTGCTTCTTTGTAGACATGTTAAGAGTTTGCTTGTATTTTGAACTCTACTTGAAAATTGAACCCGGTTAGTCCCAACCACTTTTTCTACTTTTCTTTTCATTTGTTCAGTACAAAAGATGCATCTTCTCCAGGATGATCTCAGTGGCTGATTTCTGTGGTACACTACTGCTCTTTACTTTTTCTAGGAAGTACATTTCAGGCTTCTCTGTTAAATATCTTCCATATAGAGTTTGTGACTCATTTGATCTAATAGAAGAGGGAAAAATAGGAAGTTAAAAGGCTGAAGCAGAAACTGGCTCCAGCAGAGACTAAGGGCGGTAAGTGTGTATTTAGAGTGGGTATGACTACTCAGACATCGGGGCACTTTTGGAAAATTCTGAGCAGAGAATATTTACAATAGGCTTAGATTATTTTTTGCTTTTTGAGCAAGCAGTTTCAGGCTATCTATTATTCATAGTGTTGTTAGTTGGGTTATTTTAAGCAAATATTTTCACCTTCTCCATGCACTCTGCACTTGTCATTTGTCAAATGGGGGTAATGTCTACCTTACCACACTGTTTTACAGTTCTCAATTAGCTAATGGATTAGAAAGTACTGTAGCAAGTTAAAATTTTTCTATAAGAGCAAGGCATTTAATGTCATTTTCAAGGGCTCTGTGCTATTCTAACAGGTGGGAGGGGAGTCTTCTTGGGCACCTTGCTTGGTCATGATAAGTGGCAGTTTTCCAAGGAGATCACAGTGTGTAGTCATTCAGGTAACATGAAATCACACAGGCCTCAACCTAGAACCTGGGACCACTAACATTATAAGTAAGTTTATTATTTCTTTGTTTTGTTTTCTCTTGACTTCAGAGCATTTGGGCATATGGTTTATATTCTTGCAAACGGTGGAGAAACGGATGCCATATAATTAAAAATTAAGTGTCAACCTTCATCCTAGACCACCACTTCCCATTCCTCCTCCCCTTTGCTGCCTTCTTTTGAAATGATATTTCTTCTATATAATTAAACTTATGAAATTGTTCTTAATATAGCCTGAAGGCCTAGGTTCAACAGTCACAGAATAGCACTATGTTAAGGTGCTTTTGGCAGCCAGCTACAAAAACAGAAAAACCTTGATGAAAACAGGTTATTATATGATCAGAACTCATAAGTTTACTGAGGAGCCAGGTCTCCTTTGTCTTCCTACTCTCCCTGCTGTCTCACCACTGCCTGGGCTTATGTGAAAGAAAACCAGACGTGGAAATAAAGAGGTAAAAGCAGGTTTTAATCATATGCTATAGATAAAGGTTGGGAGAAAGATCTCAGTATAGAACTTGGGTAAGGTCTGAATTCAACCAGGAAAAGTGGGGATTTATAGCCAGTGAGCAGGATGAGATTAGTAGGCAGAAAATTACTAAGAAGTAAGGACAATTCTTCACTACATTGATCTAATAGGATTGTTGATGAAGGCAAGATATGGGGTACAGACAGATACTACCTGAAGAAAGGGTGGATACTGATCATCTGTCAAGGGTGGTGGATTCTAACTAAGCTGATTTAGCAAAATTCTTACTAAAACTGGACTCTACAAGGATTAAGACAGAAACCCAAGTTGGGTCTCATAGAGTAGAGCACTTCTATCCAAAGCCAGTATCCTCCAGGGGGAAAATAAGCTATTGTGTCTTCCTTGAGTATCCACTTTATAAATGAAAAATTTTTCTAGAAGCTCCAACCTGACTTCTGTCGTAACTCAATGGCTGGATTGGTCAGTGCCCATTCCAAGCCAGAAATGAGAACAGAGTTACCATGGCTGACGGAGACACATCACCTTGCTAAACCAACCACAATGACCAGCACTAGAAACGACTTTTCTTTAACTTTGAATTAGAAATATTGTAACTTTCTTACACTAGGTTCAAAATTCTCAATTGTTAGATTTAGTAAATCTGTGTAATTACATGCACAATGATTATACAAATTCAGTTATAACACAACTGATAATTGGCTCCTGTCCTTATAGCATCCATTTGTAAGTTGAGTGGGCTAAATTCTTATTTTTGAGGAATTGGGAGGGGTATAAATGTAGGGAAGGATAAGATACAGGGAGTTGCTCAGGAGATATTCAGGAACTTTTGAGAAACTGGAGGCAAAAACCAAATTCTCATATTCTCAGTTTTCTTTCTACCCACCTTCCTCAGATCAGGTTGATGAAATGTATGCCAACCCACAAGGGTATTTCTGAATTCACTGCCACTCTTCTGTCAATTCCAGCCCAATAAAAGCTCAAAATTATCTTCACTTAAGCTTAAGGTAGGTCAGAGACCCATAACTAACTGATGACAAAAGCTAGCTAACCAAGGTGAGTTTGGAATGCACAGCCAGATTCCCAGGAAATTTCAGTTGCTAGGTAAGCAGAATAGTAACCATACCTGGTTATTTCACTGACCTCACAAGAATGCAAAATGTATTGTACTTGATTGAATGCTTAGATTTCATTTATTGTGCTATGTCAGAGTTTTATTGCATTTAGCCTTCATATTGGTAGTGTGGTCCAGTGCAGAGAAAATATGCTAAAGCATAGTTATTTTCCCTAGCCTGGGACTTCATTGATTTCTCTTGTCTTAGAAATTCTAAACTGGGTGAGAAAACAGAATACAACAAAAGAAAGAGAACAGGCAGCAAGGCATAAAAGTTATAGGACATTGTCCTGGGAAAATTCTCAAAGGGAAAAAGAGACTTTTAGACATTACTTCTAAACAACTGCAGTAAGAAAGAAATTATAACTGACCCTGTCTAATACACTGAAAGTAAAAAAAAAAATTTCTACCAAGTGATGTAAATGCATTACATTCTTGTATTAGCCGGGATTCTCCAGAGCAACAGAATCAGTAGGGCACATAGAGATGTACAGAAAGAGGTGTCCTGTGAGGGATTGGTTCACATGATTATGGAGGCGGAGAAGTATCACAGACTGTTGGAAACCAGGATAGCGGGTAGTGTAGTTCAACCCAAGTCCAGTGCCTGAGAACCAGACAGACTCAGTCTGAGTCTGAAGGCCCAGGGACCAGGAATACTGAGGGCAGGAGACGATGGATTTTTCAGTTGAAAAAAGAGAATTTGAATTCACTCTTCTGCTTTTCTGTTCTTTCTAGGGTCTTGATGAGTAACTATTTCACACTGATATTGGTGAGGTTGGTCTTTGTTCAATCCACTATCTCAAATGTTAACATCTTCTGAAAACACCTCATAGACCCATCTAGAAATAATGTTCTACGAGCTATCTAGGTAACTTTTGCCAATCAAGTTGACACATAAAAGTAAGAAGTATGGATCTAAATAAACTAGCTTGTCCAGATAGTGAAGCAGAAAGTAACTGGACAACAATGACATTAATTAATGTACTGTAATGAGTTCATTTTAAACAAAATGTTCTCTTCCATGTATTTATTTTCAATGTCAGTGAAGTATATGATTTTTATGTTATTGCAGAACAAATAGAGTAGAACTTATGGTATATAATTTTTGTATCTGATTTCATGTTTGTTTGATATGTTAGAGTTTTCAAACAGTTGTTTTGAAATTGCTTTGATCCAGGCATGGAATAGCACTACTTGATTATACAGCACTTCTACATTTAACCTTTTAAGAAACTGGCAAGCAGTTTTTCCAAAACCGGGTATGAAAACAACAACAGCAAAAAAACCTACAGGCAATTATCTTTGATGAATGTACTGATGAAAGTGCTCATCAAAATACTATTAAACCAAACCCTACAGCACATTAAAAAGAATTTTCACCAACATCTAGTGGGACTCATCCAAGGGATACAAGGATGGTTCAATATACAAAGAATGTAATACACGATAGCAACAGAACAGAGGACAAAAACTATATCATTTCTCAGTAGATTCAGAAAAACCATTTGATAACATTTAACATCTCTTCCTGATAAAAATGCTGGACAAATTAAATACAGAAAGAACATATGTCAACATAACATAGGTCATTTGTAATAAACTAACAGCTAATATCATACCGAATGGGGAAAAGCTGAAGGTTTTCTCTCCAAGATCTGGAACAAGATAAGGATGCTCACTTTCCTCACTTTTATTCAATGTAGTTGTAGAAGTCTAGGTAAAGCAGTGAGGCAAGAAAGAAATAAAGGACTTCCAAATAGCAAAATAAAGTCAGATTGTTATTGTTTGCAGATGACATTTTACATAGATAAAACCTCAAAGATTCCACCAAAAAAACCTATAAGAACTAATACACAAATTCAGCAAAGCTGAAGGATACAAAATTAACATATAAAAATCAGTAGCATCACTAGATGCTAATAATAAATCACCTTACATAGAAATAAAAAAATCCCTTTTATAATGGCTAAAAAACCTTTACAACAAATTTAACCACAGAGGTGAAAGATCACTACGATGACAATGATAAAACATTAATAAAAAATATTGAAGAAAACACAAAAAAGTGGAAAGACATCCAGTACTCTGGATTGGAAGAATCAATATTGTTAAAATGTCCACGCTATCTACAGCTATCCATAGGTTCAGGGAAATTCTTATAAAAATACCAATGACATTCTTTACAGAAATAGAACAAGCAAACACCAACCAACTAACCACCAAAACCCCCAAACAACCAATAAACAATAAACAAAGAACCGAACCTGAGAGAACCTGTTCAGCTAAAGCCAACCCTAGCAAAAGAGCAAACGAGGAAGCATTTCACTACCTGACTTCAAAACAAATTACCTCTTTTGGCAGAGTTGGTCAGATAAATAAGGACATTTTGCAGAAAGCTTTTCGCTGTGTGGGAACAAGGGAAGTATGAGAGATTACACATCTGAGGCAGTTTTTTTTTCTCAAAACGTTGCTTTATGTCACTTTGTTCTCCAAATTTTTTAACTTTATGTTTTTATTAGTATATATTTGTCGTACATATTGATCACATTCACCATAGGGAGTTTGTGCCTGTACATAATATATCTTAATCCTTTTTCCCCCCATTGCCCTCTCCTCCCTTCAATCCTTTTCCTCCCCATTACACAAGCTTTGTTTCCATTTTCCCTTCCATTCTCTTTTTTAAAAAATCCCTTTTCCTTACCTTTTTTTTTTTTTTGTATGTGTGGGGGAGTTTCCAGTACTGGAAATCAAACTCATGGCCTCGTGCTTATCAGGCAGGCGCTGTGCCACTGAGCTAAATCCCCAGCCCCCTTTTCCTTTCTTTCCCTTCCCTTCCCCTCTTGTTTTCCTTCTCATGATCATGTTCTTCCTGTTTCCCAATACTTATCCTCTATTATGCTCTCTATTTACCCTTTGGGTTTCTCACAAAAGAGAAACCCAAATGTGCTATTTAAATATATGTGTCTGATTTATTTCACTTAAGGTTATAATCTCAAGGTGCATCCATTTTCCTACAATTGATTCAAGTTTATCTTTATTTGTGGCAAAGTAGTACTCTATTGTATAAAACCACACTTGCTTTCTCTGTTCATCTTTTGAGGAGTACATGGGCTGTTTCCAAGGTGCAGCTATTATAAATTGTGCTGCTATAAACATGGCTATGCGTATATCACTGTGGTATGGTGCTTTTAACTCTTTCAGAAAGATACCTAGAAGGGGACCAGATAGGCCAAATGGAACCTCTAGTTTTAGTTTTTTGAGGAATTGGAGGCATTTTTTATAAGGTCTGTTAGCATATCATTCTTTCTTTGGAGTATCATTTTCTGAGCCACCAAAATCAGTAGGGTATCCAAATAGGAAGTTAAATTAAAACAGGAATTCAGAAAATAGTATATTTATAGACTAGAAAATATATAGAAAAAAATGTACTACATAGCATGAAAAAATATATTTTTTTTATAGACTATATACTATACTAGAAATTAGTGTATATTATATATTAATAACATAAAAGCTGATACAGTTGAGTAAAATACAATATATAAACTCCCAGATTTGGAAAAGCCAGTGGAGAGTTTAAACATGCCACTCTTGGACAGATCAAACTACCTCTGGGTTTTTAGGGTTTTGCAGAGTTTGCTGAAGCCAGGCAAGAGTTGTGTTTAGTCATATGATGACCAGTAAATAGCAAGTAAGAAGTGGAGCCCTGGTTTCATAAATACATGTCGCCTTGAGTACACAGAAAGAAGAAAGATGTGAATAGAAAAAGGGAAGAGAAAGGGACCGCAATGTATCATTGAAGGTGCAAGGGGAAAATACTTCTTTTTTCACCCATTGTTAGGCTTATAGCTGAGATTCTTATAAAAAAAGACACATTAACAAGAGGAAAACAACAAATTTGTTTAGCATAGATTTTACCTGACAGAAAGCTTTCAGGAGTGAAAACCTAAGGTACAGGGAAAAATAAATTTTTTTGCTAACTTGATGAGGAATAGAGTTTGGCAAAATGGAGGTATAATCTAACGGTAACAAGCTGGGACAACTCAACAAGATCTGTTTGCTCAGATTCTTTTCTGTGTGTCCCAAAGTAACATTCTTTTCCTTTAGAAGGCAAACGAAGAGCTTATGACCTGTGTAAGAGGAAGGTCAGATAATTTTTCTATGGCCCACTTCAGGATGGGAGGAAGTCACAGAGCTCTTCCTGCTTCTCCTGTTTCATCAAATGCCAAGGTGCCATAATTGAGGGTATTGTGCCTTGAAAGCCCCAAAAGGGTACAGTTAGGAATGTTCTAACAGGGACAGCATTGGCCTACCTGGGTATTCAATCACTCTGTGATAAATAGATGGAATATTCACATTGCCAGAATTCACTCTTCCATATATACCTGATTCTTAATTCCCAATATTAATAGCATTTTCTCTTACCTTTAAGCAGTTAGTTCATATGAATCTATGTGTGCAACAAGTTAATTATTACTGAGGTAGTGTGTATTTTCTTAGTCCCATAAATATAATAATGTGCAGTGCTTCTGCTGTGTTTTGAAAGGAGTGTGGACCAATGAGAACTGTGGGAAACTCCTAACCCAGGGAAAGAAGAGTCCAAATGCAGTTCACATAAAAATAATATAAACTAGTACTTTTGCCTTCATTTGCAGCCCTTTCCCATCTTTTAGGTCATTTGAAGTAGTAGTTAGAAGCATGTCATTTCACACAAGACCTTGTGATTTTTTTTTTCAGGCACAGCAGAAAAAATTCTTTAGAGATGCTTGCTCAGTGTACCCTGAAGAGCTGATGTTCACAGTATAGCTGATAGCTGGTGGAAATGAAATAATCTGTACTGACACATTTGGAAGTTTCACATCTTTTTCCACTTAACATGCTAACGTGATAATTGCTAGACTGATGATTTTTCCAGTGACACATCTCCCTTTGTCAATATTTAGACCTGTGTATAGAAAGCTTATCTAACACACCTGGCTAATTTTCACTTCATTTAAAAATAAACGCAACATGTTTAGCTTGCTGGGTTAGGACAAAGAGAGAAAGGGTAGGGGAAGAAATTTTGGAAATTTTTTTTTCTCAAAATACCTTTATAATAATAAAAAAGCTGATATAAAAATTAATTTTCTCCATCTAATATATTTGATCAGATTTAAAATACTAGCTGAAGAAGGTGTGAAGATCATCTTGAGGATTTCAAGGCTTATTACTTACTTTATTTATTTCATATTTTCTTTGGAAAGCAGGAGGTTTTTTTTTGCTTGTGGATTCCACGGGCAGCAACTGGTGCTACTCCTGAGGCACTTGCCAGGCTAATAAGCTGGTCAGTACTGAGGACCGGAAATGCTTTTTTCAAAAACCTGCAAGAATGGAGATCTGAAACAGCTTGCCAATTGGTTTGTCATCATCCTGCTTTTTTTGGGGGAGGGGTGGCTTGGATGTTCATAGCATTCTCTCCTTTTCATAAATATAATTGCTGCTCAAAACAATAGCTTGGCTTTCTATTGAAAGAATTACACTAATAGTAACAAGTTTAACTGTATTGCTATGTTTTTCTAGTTTTGAAAGAATCCTTCAAAAGTGTGGAAATGAAGTTCTCTGCCTTTCCCCCCCCCCCCATACAGCTAATAACAGTCCAGCCTTCTAATTTGCTGTCCTGTTGTACTGGTGTTTCTTATCTTTGTGTTACAGCTTGGTCATTCTGTTGGAGTTGCTATCTTTCCTTTTGTCTTGCATTCTTGCTGAAAATGACAACAAATGTGACACAATTGAAACTAGTGTATAAGCCAAAGACAAAACTAGAACAATGCTATCACAAGAATTCCATGCACATCATGGATTTTATTTGCAAGTATTTAGTTTTTTAAAAAGTTTTTAAATTTTTTTATTTTAAAGAGAGTAGTACATGAGACACAAACAAACAAAAAAATAGAACAGAAGCAGCATACCAGTATCACAAACATGAACAAATCAAAGCAAGAACATTCAAAGCGATACGGG
>NW_004955409.1:30063487-30068809 GCF_000276665.1 Chinchilla lanigera
TATATATATATATATATATATATATATATATTTATGTTTTGCCTTCCTTCTTTCTTTTTTCTGCTTTCCCTCATCCCAGTCATTCCTTCCTTTGAGCAATTTCTTTCCCTTTCCTATCATCTATTGTACGTTTTGAGTTTTACCTAGTCTTTCAGGTTCCTACACCAAGGAGACAATATGATGTTTATACATATGGGTCTGATTTATTTCACTTATGAGTATGGTCTCTAGTTATTTGCAAGTATTTAGAATGAAAAGATCTTAATGAGATCTTTCCTCCTGTCTCCTTCTGGATTTGGTTATAAATATTGCGTGTCTCTATTTGTTTTCATGAGAAACCACTTTGAAGATATCAATATACAATACAACAAGCATTATTAATTTCCTACCACTTTGTAATTCTGTGTTGTTTGTATTATTCGTTTGTTATTTTGTAAATGGTTGTCCATCTGTTAATGTTTTCCTCCTTTTATTTTTAAAATAAAAAAAAGAAAGAAATGGAATCCATGAAACAGATAAAAAAAAAAAAATAAGGCACATCCCCTTTCTCTTCACTTGACTGTAAACTGAGCAAGGTAACTAAAAACCTCTGAAGATTTGTGGTAGTACCCCAAGAAATAATTAAATATCACCATTTTTGTTGGGCCAAAACATAAGATATTCTAAAAACCAATGTTGTAAGTTATAAAATTGGAATTGTATGTTACAACTGAGTGGCTAACTTTTACGACTTATTTTAGGGAATCACCTACAAAAACTGATCAATAAATGTAAGTTTGAAAACAGAGACAAATAACTGAAGTTAGCTCAGAGAATGGAGGACTATATAATAAAATCTCACTAGCTGTGTGATTCAAAGTATTTCATAAGAAGAGATTCTCTACAATTCTGCCTGCATTTTTTTCACTACAAGGAAACCAAATGATTAAAATTAGTTTGCACTTTGATGCAACAGTTCTAATACTTCAGTTAACTTCCTGGGCTTACATCTTTAAAAGAAGTAAAATCCCAAGCATTTTAATCACTGAGACATGGTTTTCTACTTTTGCGGCAAAATAATACAAGACTGGCAATAAACCTGCAACTGTGGACTCCTTGAAATAAATTTTTGATTGGAACGTGACAGGTGAATTAATTAAAGAAGAATTAAAATGAAGTAAATATAAGAATTTTTAGAAATGAATAGTGAGTAAAAAGAATGGGATAATTTGAATTATTAAATGATGAGCCATATAGTGCTTTTCCTGCTCTTATAGGATATGATAGTGTTCTTCTTTCTTTAGAAGCGATCACTCTTCCTGCAGGCAGAACTATGTGGGAACCCAAATTATCAAAAAAAAGTTTCTTAGTGAGCAGGGTATCAAATAAACACAATGAAATTTAATGTTTAATGGCAGTGGGAAGACAGCCCAAATCACCCTTCTTTGGGGAGGACTGACTTTATCAGTAGGACAGTCATTCTTGAGGACGTTTGATGACTGTTCTATCTGTCTTGGAAAAAATGTACTTAGGAAAGCTACGCTAGCTGCTTGGTCCAACTTTCTAGTTTTTTGTTTGTTTTTGCTTTCTCCTTTCCCACGTGTTCTTTGGTTTAGATGAGTTGCATTATTTAATCAATGTGTAAGTCCAGTATCACAGCATTAGGGTTTACATTACATGTTTACAGTATATTTTGGTCTAGTTCATGCTCATCTTACAGTTTAACCCTAGTTGTTTAACTACATGTTTCATTATCACCTGGAAATCTTTCAATGCAGATTCCAAGGCTCGCCATAAATATTCATTTTCAGTGGATCAAGGATGGCTCCTGGGCTCGATGACTCTGTTGTAGGAGATAGTGGGATAGCACTGTCAAAAGCACTGTTAGAGGATATTTTAGAATTAAATTTTGAATATATGATAAAAAATAATTCCTGACCTAAAATCTGTTTCATTTCTCACCCCTTAAGAGGTAACTGTGGACCACCAAGATGCATCTCCTAAAATGGAATTAGATCTGACACTCGTGGAAAGAGAGGGAAGCGAATACTTGGGTGGGAGGAATAACTGTAGCACAGTTACAAGAAAGTCAGCCAGGCAGGTGGGGAGTCTCTTGCCAGAGAGGGTCCGTGACTTCCTGGAACAGGCTTGATTTAGCCCCAGTGCTGCTCGATCATTGTCTGGGAGCAGCCTGTGGAAGTTGGCCTTGGCACAAAAATGATAGTAGAGCCAGAAGGACTGTAGCTGGGCCTGTAAGTCAGGTATGTGCTCTAGAACAGCAGAGCTGAGTGACACAGTTCCTGGATGCTATGCATTGTTACTAGTTTCTTCTCAATAATTTTTAGGTATCATTTTGTATACATAGGCAAATACAAGGATATTCCAACATTTCCTTTGTTTTCCCCAAAAGTTAGTATTTTAATGAAATGTTGTTTTAATTTTTGCTCAGTTTTTCCCACTTTCCTTTTTCATCCAAATCTTGGGAGATCTTTATTAGTATATCTACAACTTTCTCATTTATTTATTTATTATTTATTTTAGCTGGTCTTTGATGAAAATTTGTTTTACTTCTCCTTTCTTTCTTTCTTTCTTTCTTTCTTTCTTTCTTTCTTTCTTTCTTTCTTTCTTTCTTTCTTTCTTTCCCTTTCTCTTTCTCTCTTCCTCTTTACTTCTTTTCTTTCTTTCTTTCTTTCTTTCTTTCTTTCTTTCTTTCTTTCTTTCTTTCTTCCTTTCTTTTGAGACAGCGTCTCTCTATCTGCAGCTCAAGCTGGCCTTAAACTCACTATATCACCCAGGCATGCCTTGAACTTATGGCAGTCCTCTTGCCTCAACCTCCCAAGTGCTGGGATTACAGGTGTACACTACCAGGCTTGGCTCCCTGATGAAAATTTAAGTTGTTTCAGTTCTAAACAACACTGCTATGATTAAACTTGTACAGACATCAGTTTGCATTGTGCAGATATATATGGAAATATCTCTGCAGGATAGGTCTTAGAAAGGGACTGCTGGAGCAGAGGATGGAAGTCATTGTGATAGGTGCTGTGAGCTTGCTCTACATAGAGCAAAAAGCCCATCAGTAGAGTTCTACCTGTTTATACTGCTGGAGGAGAGAGCCTATTTCTTCAGCATAGCCAAGTGAATGTTATCAAATAGCTTCATTTTTGCAAATGTAAGTGAAAAATTATAGCCAGGGGTTTAGTTTTCATTTATCTTTTTGTAAAGGGTAAGTTTGCCTGTAGATATCTGATTTTCTTTTTCTTTGTGCTGGCTGTTCTCATGCTTTTCCTGTGTTTTTATTGGGTTGCCTTTTACTTATTGATTTATGGCTATTTAGAAAATGTAAAGGACATTAGCTGTTTAATTTTATTAGCTACAAGATGAAACTTTCCCAAGGTTTTGTTTATTTTGCATGTGGTAGGTTTTATATGTGGGAGGAAAATTCTTTTTCTCTCTTGTATTACTCATATATTTTTAAAAAGTGCTTAAATTTGACCATTTTTTAGGAAGGAGTTTCTGCATTTTAAACATTTCATGTTTAGTAAGGCCTTCTCTATTCTCAAGGATATAAAGGAATTCTCTTAGGTTTTCTTCTGTTGTGTATATGATTTCATCCTTAACAGTGAAGCCTTGATACTATTTGGTTTAAAGTGTGAGGTTGGACTCTAACATAATTTCACCTTCCCCAGCATTACTCTAGCTATATTTTTTTACCAACAGTCTTGAGGTACTGTTTCAGTTATATTTTAATTTATGTTAATTCCTTTATACATCTGAGTCTGTTTCTATCAGTCCTACTGGTATACTTATTTATTCATGTATTGGTATCATATTTTTTAGTTTGAAAGCTTTTAAACATATTTTATATTTGATAAGATTAATTCTCCCTAATAACCCTTCCCTTTCATTGATTTTCTCAATATTATTATTTATTTTTTCTAAATAAAGTTTAGAATTGTTTAAAAACTTGAACAAAGAAAAACTTGGTGATCTGTTGGGATTCTTAAAAATTTAATAAATTAACATGAAGAATGATGACTTTATACATTAAATCTTTGTGTTAATGACTCTGATATAATCTTCATATTAATTTAGAATTTTATATTTCTCTTTTCTAAGCTCTTGAAATTAAAATTCCGAAGCATTAAACATTACCTTCATCATTTAACATACTAAAATATAATTTTCAGGAAGACCTTCATATGGTGATATGCATGGACACATAGAATGAACATATCAAATATTTTGTTCATGTTATAATTAATGAGGGAGCCAGTAAGATGTTACATTAGTTTAAAGGGCTTTGTGAAGGTATCTGTAGAAAATGTAATGGATTTCTGGGTTGGATACACACAAAAATATTTTATGTCCAACAGGAGTGTAGTTTATGTGGTCAATAAATGACCACTCTTTGTGGTCATTTCTGTTCTACTCACAGAAATTATTTGCATATTTAGTGAACAAAACACCTACATGTATGTCAACCTTTGCTACCAGAAAATTGGAAAATAACCTAGGCATTAGTAAGGTTAATAGAGCTTTGCACTGAAAGAATGCTCATCTCTTTGGTCTATTTCCAAGTTATATATATATATTTTCTGTTTAACGACAAATGTTCTATTAAATAAAACTGTGGTCATTTTATGGATTATTATTTTGTAGTCAACAAGAGTGTATTCCCTTTGATGGTTTACTTTTCTTACGTGAATCCCTAGTGATGCTTCTTGGATAAGAAAAAAATTTAAGAAAGGCATTGCATTTGTTCAACAAAATTTATTATAGTGAGCTCCGCTGTAGTTTCTTGAGATGTGAACAAAGAAGAAAAAAACTGTCTTCATGGGCTTTACAGTCTGTCTGGATGAGGCAGAAACAAAGCTAAAAGTGTAATAATGTGTGTAATATGTAGGAAGTGATCGAAGAGATAACAGACCAGAACAAAATGCTTCGGGGGTATGAGGAGAGATGCACTGAGTTTTAGTTTATTTATTTACTTGTATTTTTATTTTAAAAATAAAAGGAGGAGAACATTAACAGACATACAACCTTTTATAAAATAGCAAAAGAACAGTACAGACAATACAGAGTTACAAACAAAATGGTAGGACATTAGCAATACTTGTTGTATTACATATTGAAATCTTCAAAGTGGTTTCTCATGAAAACAAATAGAGACATGCAATATTGATCAATCAAGGACTCATTAACAGCTTCTTTCAGCAAAGAAATAGAAGACAGTAGATCAGCTATGTTAACTATCCTGTATATACACACACACAAAATTTCTCCTTCTTTCCCTTGTCTTTTCCCACATGCCAGTTGCCCTTGAAAGTGTTCCTACCATTTCAC
>NW_004955409.1:30073254-30117030 GCF_000276665.1 Chinchilla lanigera
TGATTTTATGAAATCCTTTCTTTCACTGTCACTAGCTGCCATGCTGTCTTCAAAGTCTGAGATTCTATGTTCAGCTTCATTCAAGTGGTTTTGGCAGCTTTCAGTGGAAGCTTTCTTTTCCTGGAAGTCTTTTTGAATCTCTTTATGCATTCTAAGTCCTTCCTATATTTTTCATTTAATGCTTCTGTCCCTTGCCTTTGTTCTTCTATTTTCTTATATGTTTCTTCTTCAGACTTTTTGAGCAGTTCTTTCATTATTATTGTCACTTCATTTTTTGCCTGAGAGATTATTTCTGATCTCATCTCTTCTATGGCCTTATGGAGTTGTTTCTTTACTCCCATTGCAATCATTTCAGCTATTTCAGGCATGTGTTTACCAAGTTCTCCTATGTTGATATCTCCTGGACTTGTTCTGATTGTGGTAGAGCTCTGGGATTGTGTTTTAGTCCTTTGTTTTGTCATGTTTGCTACCAGATGCAGAAAGTTCACTTTCCCTTTTCAGTGGCTGCACAGCAAAGGCCACTAGTGTCCCTAGTTTTCCTGTTGATCAAGTTTGCCCCTCAGTGACCCCTGAGAAGCACTTAGTCTCAGGTTTTCTGGCAATTGTTGATTTGTATCTAGTTATCCCAGGTCTCAGACGCAGGCATTGGTGTCAGCTGATGGCAGACTGTCTGATCCAGCATCCCCTTGCAGTTCAGGGCATGTGCACGGCCCAGACTCGGGTTGCACTGGTATGACAATCCCGGTCCAGTGGACCTATGTCCCCAGGCAGTTTAGGGTACAGGCAAAACCCAGACACAAAGTGCAGGGTTGACAGTTTGTGAACCACCTGATTCTCTGTCTCCAGTCAGTCCAGGACATGTACAGGAACCAGATGCAGGCCAGACGGACAGCAATCACAAACTGTTCATGCCTGCGACACCCCAGGGTGTCCGGGCACAAGTAAAGCATGAACTTGAATCGCTGGACCAGCAGTTCTTGGAGCACTCACTCACTGGACACAGGGCACATGCAGGGAGGGCAGGCACATGCACCCCAGCTAGAGCAGTCCCCAGGGCTTCTGAATGAGGACCTCCTGTCTGCAGTGGGTGCATGGAGGGCAGAGACTCAGACTGTAATGGCAGCAGAGTCTGGGGCCGCCCACTGCCCCTTGGAAGTAGATGGGAAATACCTTGCTCTCTCCTTGAGTTTCAGCTGGGAACTGTGGTGGTGGGAGTAAAGCATGGACTCGAACCGGGGGGACCAGCAGTTCTTAGAGCACTTGCTCACTCAGCACAGGGAGCGTGCAAGGAGGGCAGGCATGCACACCCTAGCTAGAGCTGTCCCTCTGAGTTTTAGTTTAAACAGGGCCATTAGGGTAGGTTTCATTGTGACAATGATATTTGAGCAAAGGCTTGAAGGAGATGGAGTAGTCAGCCACTGGGAAATCTGGGTAAGCAAATTTTTGACAGAAGTTGTAGGATATTAATGCACTTGGCAGTGAGGGAATTGGCCAGGCCTGTGTGTGGTACAGCAGATTCCAGTGTGTCCAGAGTAGAGTGGAGCTTGGAGGAGGTTAGATATATGGTCACATAGAGTCTTGCAGCATGGTCCTAAGTTTGTATTTTATTCAGAGTGAGATGAGCAGATGAGTGAGGTGATCTGACAAATGTGAAGATTTCTTTGGCTGTCACGGTGAAAATAGACCTGTGATGAGGTGGACAAAAGTAGAAATAGGAAAACCATTGGGGAGGCTGAAATAAGCCAGGAAAGAGATTTTAGTGGTTTGAAACAATAATGGTAAAAGAAGAGGTAAGAAAAGATTGGATTCTGGATGTAGGTAGAACCAGTGTGATTTGCTAGTGGATTGGGTGTGGTGAGTGAAACGAGTAAGGTATGGCTCCCAGCTTTTTGGTTTGAGTCACTGGAAAGATGGGTTACTGTCAATGGGGATGGAGAGTACTGTAGGTGGGACAGATTTGGTGAGATAAAGTCAAGAGCTCAGTTTTAGAGCTACAGGCCATGAGATGGTTAGCAGATTTCCAAGCAGAAATTTCATAGGAATTTAGGTGTATGAATACTGAGTTCAAGAGTGAGTGCTGTGAGGAAAATTTAAATTTTAGTTAGTGACTACAGCTGGGATATAACACCTAGGGACTTGATGAAAACTTATAGATATAGAACCAAGGATTGGACCACGGACTTCACCTACATTAGAGGCATTTTCTTTCTCCCCTCCCTTCCCCTCCCCTCCCCTTCCCTCTTCCGCTCTCCTCTCTTCTCCTCTCCTCTCCTCTCCCCTCATTTCCTTATCCTTGCCCTCTTTCTCCCCTGCTCCTGCCCTCCTTCTTTTTCTCTTTCTCCTCTTCTTCCCCTTCCTTTTCCTTCTCTTTTTCCTTCTTTTCAGTACTGGAGACTGAACCTACAGCCTTTGTACTGAGCTATGTCTCCAGCCCTTTAAAACTTTTTTAAAAATTTGAGGCAGGATCTCACTAAGTTGCTGTTTTAGTTACTTTTGCTGTGGAGACAAAATACTCAACACCCAAGTTAAAGGAGGAAAAGTATATTTGGCTCACAGTTTTTAGAGGCGTCCTTTCATATTTGGTTGGATCCAATGCAGGGTAGCATGGCAGGGTGGTAGAACAGAGGAGGCACAGTTAGTGGCAGGAAGAAGCAGAAGCCAGCAAGCCAGCAGGCTATAAATCACAAGTGACAACCATCTTTCTGTTCCTTATATTTTGTCCAGTTTACCCCACCTTAGGGCAGATAGCACTCAAGCCCAGGGCAGGGCACCCTTACTCCTACCCAAAATTATGCCAAACCAATCAGTGGACTAATGTAGAAATCACACATCCTTGACCCCAGCATCATATTCTCTAGATCCAACCACCTCTGAAAAGCCCCATCTATGACTGCATGAGGTTTTGAAGGGACATCTAGACACAAACCACAATAGTTGCAAAGTTGTCCAGTATGGGATTAAACTTGGAATCTTCCTACCTCAGCCTCTCAGAGTGTTGAGATTATAGGCTAATGAGGTAATTTCTTGATATGACCAAGCAATCTGTGTTTGATAAATATCAGATCAGGTTTGATGTCCTTATCAATAGCAAAACCAAGCAGAGATTTTTTTGTACCATTTATTGCTAACCAAGCATATGATGGATCAAATCCTTTTGTAATCTCAATCAGTATATTTGTAAACATTTAACAAAAAATTCTTTCAACTAAACAGTATTTTGGCATTTTGTAGCAGCTAAAGAATTTAATAGCTCATAGAGAAGCACATGTTCTGACTTAGTTTCAGTTCACATCATATTAAACATTTTAGACTCATCAGAGAAATATAGTGGATGTGATTATGTACCTTGACCTTTAGAACTCATTGTCTTAATATTACACAGATTCATGGATGCAATTACAGCATTATATAGTCTCTGATATTTGATAGGGTTTTGCAAAAAAGAGCTGGTAGTTAGCAAAACCTCTATTATTTGTACCATATAATTATACTGAAGGCATGGACTGTCTTTTTTGGAGAGGGAGGGTATGTGTGGTCCTTATACAGGTCCCTGATTTGGTCACATTGAGCAGTGTTTGAAGGGGAACCAAGCATGTTCTGGAGAAAGCAGGCACTCCTTGAAAGCAGCTGACCAATTCCTATGGGAATTTCTTTTATTCTCTTAAAATATCAGCATTCTCAGATGCCCATCGGTTCAGGGCATGACTGATGAAAGACTTCCTGCTCTCTTGAAATTGGTTTTAGGGTTCCCATACCACAGTTTTACTTTTCATTCTGCTAAGGGACACAGCTTTAAATCATTAAAATTGTCTTCTGCTATCAGTTGAAAACTTTCTGTACATGAAGTTTTATTTTTCATCATTTGTATGATAGCAACATGATAAAAATCATATAGATAACAATGGGGAAAAGGCATTGTTAATCATGTTGATATCTTGGAGTCCAAAAATTTTATATTAAAATTCATAATGAACATAAAAGTCCACTTCCACAGAATATTATCTATTTCAAGCAGATACTGAATAAATTTTAGGGCTAAGCTCCTAACTGCAATTAATTTCTATGGTTAGTATCCATCCCGTTATCCAAATTATGGACTGAATTGTGTCTTTCCCAAATTCATATATTGAAATCCTAACCCCCAGTGTTGCTATATTTGGAGAACAAGATTGGAAAGAGGTAACAAAAGTTAAATGAGGTCATAAAGATGGAACTTAATCCAACTGAACTAATGTCATTATAAAAGAGAGACAGAAACCCGAAGGCATTCTTGTTTATTCTTTCTTTCTGTCTTTCTCATTCATCCTCCCTCCCCCTTCTCTTTCTCCACAGAAAAAGGCTATTTGATAACACAGAGAGAAGATAGTTGTCTACAAGACAGGAAGAGAAGGCTCATTGGAAACCCATCCCGATGTTACCTTGATCCAGCCATCACAAGGGTGAGAAAATAAATCTGTTGTTTAAACCACTTATACTGTATAACATATTATGGTGCCCCAAGGAAAAGAATATATCTGCTTTATTTTTCTTTTCCTTGTAATATTATTACATGACGTCTCTCTGTGTGTGTGGTAAGTTCATATCTCTGACCCACATAATTACATTTACCGTACGAACAATCTATCTCTTCCCTTCCTCTTCCCTTTCTTCACCTCCCTTTCCTCCTCCTCTTCTCTCCTCTCTCCACTCATTTCTCTTTTGAGATTGTGTGGTCATTATTGCGTTCCACCAGGAATAGATCCTACCACAGGTATTCAGATCCAGGGAACACCTGCAGAGGAAGAGGGAAGGCAAGGTGGCCAGTGAAGAATGTGGTATTAAGCTAGGTACTAGTGTGGGCAACTGGAGCTTAATCCTGTGGTGAGACTCTGGGAAAGGCATAAAGCCCATGTGCAAATTACCCCTTTGGAGTGGAGGTGGAGGTGGGAAGTTCTTCAGGAACTCCTGAGAGTCCTTAGCCTAGCACTATAGGCAACTAGACCTTGCATAATTCAGAAAATGTCATCAAGTACAGGGATGCTGATGCTGGCAGCTGAAAGTCTGCTGTTGAAATAAGAGTATCTCTAGGAACATGCTGGAGCCCTAAAGGTGTCTGCTACAATCCTCGTTTATGTCTCTGTGTATCGGACACCAATTGTGCAGGGACAAGTTTATTGACAAAGTATAAAGTGTCAGGTCTTTCTTGGCTTTCAAATTATCAGGAAATGTAGCTTTCTTATTCATCTATATTCACAAAAAAGTAGAGCTTTATTATCAAAGGGCAATGGAAACAGACCTTAAACAATCACCCCAATTCATTTAAAATTATTTCTTGTCATATTTTTATGCATTCTTGCAAGCTGTATCCGTTACCTACAGCTGCCCAAGAGACAAATGAGGTGTGCTGATCTTCACGTTCATAATGATGGGGTCCAACTCCTGGGCTGTGTGGCCCTAGTTTGACCTTCCATTTAAGCACTGATGTTTTCTCTTGAGCTCAGTACTGGCATTGTTTCAACCCAGGATGTTATTCAAGACCGGGTTTTACAAAAACTCCACCTCCTTTTATTTATTTTTTCTTGGGTGAAGCTTTTAAAGAATGTTAATCTATAGATCCTCCTTCTCCATAATTACACTTGCCAGAGGAGTAGGAGCCAAACAATTAAATTCCCCATAGGTGTTGGGTGTAATAATTCCTCATGAATCAGAAGATTAAGCATGGCAACAATAAATGGAACAAGATGGTCTAAGCTCTGTTTTTCTTGCAGAACAGCAAATAGTTGCAAATCAAAAAGCAGTTCTCCTTAATTACCACTGTATGAAGCAGTGGGCTAAAAGCAGGCTCATTTGGTAATGTTTTCTATGTGGCTACAGTATGTACACACAGTGCAGGTCTTTATGCACTGTCTAATAGACAATATTATACACTAGGGTATCACCAACATTCATTTATGTGGAGATACAACTGGTATACCCAGGACACTTGCCTCCAAGCTGTGTGTGCACTGAACTGAAGGAACAGTTTTGCTTGCTCAAGCCAGGCAAGACTATTTATACTTAAACACACTCTTCGCAACTTACAACATGCCGTGCTAGGTGACAGTCTGTGAGCAGGACAGGCTGCAATCATGGGCTGTGATCTCAGGGAGTCCTGCAAGCTGTAGCTTGTAGTGAGCTTCATCAAATTGACACATTTGCTCTCTCTGTCTTTACCCTAGAATCAGCAACCCTGCTGATCTGGAAGCCTTTAGGGACATGAACTCTTGTAGCAGGAATCAAAGAAGTGGTGTAAGAAAATGCATAGCAGGGCTGTAGTCTTTTATCCCCTTTCTTCACTCCCCAAATTAGGCCTACTTGTTTATTGAAATTGGTCAAACAGTTTAATTAGCATTCTATGTTTGTTATTTCTTTAATCAAGATTTCAAACAGAACAAGGCAACAAGCCAGGCCAGTAATGAGTCTCCTCCACCTACTCTTGCATTAAATACTCGCTGAGATTCCCATTGGTTTCCCAGGGACATCTCATCACGGATGTGCTTTCACTTATCATCAGGGTTATTGGGCCCTGCTCATAAATGCATACTAATTGGCAGGAGACAATGTATATATTTATGTAAATTTATAATTATATATAGGTACATATCAAACATGTGTTTTTAAAAAGTGAGAGCAGTTGAGTGTTTTTCTGAGGAATTTGCAAGATTATGAGGGCTGTCTATGGAGAAAAATGATTCACAAATGATTCACTGACTCATGTTTGAAAACCCTTAAATTAACCTCCCTGCTTTTATAAAGTTCACTTGAGACATAATAAATAAGGCTTTTTAAATTAAAAAATTGTTTGAAAAAATGCTCAGTGTCTGTTTATTTGGGTTCCCATAACAAATTGAGGCATTTAGAAGAAATGTCAAAGGCCAGGCAAATTGATTTCACTTTGTTTCATCTAAAATATTGCCTTACATTTAGCTGCAAATGTAGATAACTTAGGCAGTGTTAAAGGAATTATGCAAATCCTAATTGCAAACAGTTTTCCTTTTAGCTTTTTTTTTTTACATTTAGACTCACTGTACTAATTATTTGAAAACCCTTTCAAGTCCCACACTTAATAAAAAGGAAATTTTATGCAAACAGTGAAAGAGAATTTCAAAGCAGTAAGAGAGGGTGATGCTGGTTTGCCCTCAAGAGCTAGTCAAACTAGCAAAGAGTGTATTTCTGGTCTCCCTACTTTCAGAATCATGATCTACTGAGGTCTTGGCAGCTCTACAAAGTGTAACAGAGGGATCAGCTTGTAAGATCCCACATATAAATGAGATCATGTGGTATTTTTGCCTTTCTGGTCTAGCTATATTGAGTATCAGATTGTAGGCCATAAGTTTGTATAATTACTATGTCAAATAAACATACACTCAAACTTAAAAGAATAGTAAAGGCAGTGAAGATCTGTTCTTTCTAATGTGCTTGAGATACAGGCTGTGAAGGAGAAAGGGTCATGTTACCTTGAATGCCGTATGTGACCTCCCTGGTTTTGTAGGTGTATTAGGCAAAATAGAATAGTAGTTAACAGGGGTAAAGAAACTAGTGTTGGATTTCTTGCAACAGAATCACCTCTGCACTTTGCTGGCTGTGTGACATCTCTCTAAACCTCAGTTTCCTCATTGTATGATAAAGACAATAGAAATACCTACCTCATAGTATTGCTTTGAGTATTAAGTGTGTTCATAAACATGAAAAGAAGCCTTTTTTTTATAACAGAATCTGGCATAAAGCAAGCGCTTCATGCCCAATATTATAAAGGCCATTACTTTCTAAAATGTAAATTAATGGAAGTATCTCAACATGCCCCTGTGCTACTTTCTTGGAGTGAAGAGTGTGTTTAATGGAATGATCTTACCAGTGGAAGTCTGAGCATTTGAATTCACTTTGGTGGAACTTGTGTAGTACTGTAGTCCCCGAGTTAGATAGATGGGGGGGCAGGGATAGGTTTGCCCATCAAGGACTATATGACTATGGGGAAAGTTACTTAAATTCTGTAAGCCTATATTTTCTTCATCTGTGAAAGGAAGATAATAGGCCCACTTTAGAGATTCTTGTACAGTTTTAGTACTTTTGTGGGGATTAAATGAGTTTAGGCATAAGAAGCACTCAGCATCAGCACCTGGTTCAGAGTAAGTGTCAGCTAATGGGAGCAGGATTTTTCAACTTCAGCACTATGGAAATTTGGGGTCAAATAATTCTTTGTGGTGGGGACTGCCTTGTGTATTATAGATCTCTAGTCCTGGCCTCTGTCTACTAGGTGCACACACATTTCCACCCAAAATATATCCCAAACATTGCCAAATGTCCCCTGGAAGAGCGTGGAGCACTCTGCCCCTGGCTGAGAATCAACACAGTGGTGAGTATGACGTGGAGGGATAGAAAGCATATTCGGAAACAGCGATATCCACGTTACTTTTCTCTTTGACACAGCCGGCCCGTAGTCAGTGAGAAGAGGAGAGGGTGAATGAAATCCAAGGAAGCAGTTATTGTGTCCTCTAAGTTCTGGGGGTTCATTAGAGGTCTGTAATTGTAGAGTTTGGAGGTATGAGGATGATTTCAGGCTCTTTTACTCCCACCAGCTTTTTTACCAATTCATGGGGGTCTCTCAAATCCTTTCGTGATCCCAGAGAGCAACCTCCATTAAAGTAATGCCTACAAAATGAAATCTATGCCTTTTTTTCTTAACTAACAATGTGAATTTCAGGGGTGAAATCGCTAGCTTCACTCTTCACTCTTGGAAGCAGGTAAGGAAATCAAGGTTACATGTTAGATTTTCAACGTGATTTTATTTGGTTTTGTTTGTTTCTACTCATGTTGCTAGGGTCTGAGTAGTAATTTATGCCCCAATGGCTCTTTCTGGTTATTCCAATTTAATCACAGAAGGAAGGATTTAGGATTAAAATCATAGAAAACAGTAAAATGGATTTATTTATTATTTCAACAAATATTTATTGAGATTTAGCATGTTCCAGACGCTGTTCTGCAGGCGTGGGATATATCAGGGAATAAAACAGGCAAAACTCCCCTCTTTCATGGAAATTAGCTAATCAATTTGTTGGTTTAGTAACAACCTAATTAACTGCTTTATAACTGCTGTGCCTATGGGTTAAGACCTATTGAAGTCCTTCCTTTTTTGTATCCATTTTATTACTAATTTCCTTTCCCCATCATCCTTCCAGTCCTTAATATGCTATACCATGGAACAGAAATGCAATAGGTGAGTCAGAGTGAGCTCTTTGTATGTAACTCCTAATCATCTTTCTGTCAGGTGCAGGCTTTCAAAATGAGAATCATCCTATCTTAATCCAAAGAGATATTTTGTCCTACATGAAGAGCCTGGTCCTTCTATAGTAGGCTCCAGTGCACTTGATGTCTGCAGTTGTCACAATCACAGTGCTGAGGATTACAAATACTGGCCAACCTCTTCCACTTCCTGCCTTTGCCCTCAGCCCCACGAGTGAGACAACCTTTGGGTTGCTTCCCTCCTAAGATTCCTCTGCTCTAGCTATTCTGTGTGCATAAAAAAGTTTTGACAGCATGAAACACAATCCGTTTAACAGGCCAGACTCTGTGGATAGGATTCTAGTCATTTTGACACCTTAATCTTGAAGGGGTAGCACTTGATCTTGTGGAGAATGGATGATTATTTTTGATCAAAATCGTGTCCATTTCTCTGTAGACTGGAAGTTTAACGTGAGAATGGAATTAAAAAAAGAAAAAGATAATTATGTAACAGGACTTAGGGGCATCACTAGACCTCCTGGTTGTGGAAACAATTTCTAGGGATTCGTTATTGTTGTACTGAGCAACATGGGCTGCATTTCAAAAGCAGCTTAAGGAAGCACACATATTGGGACCCCATGTTTAGGGGTGGGAAGAAACAGACTAAATAGGTGTTTAATTTTATGTTGCTTTCCAGTTTCTTGGATTTTTACTTTGGCATCTATTTCATGACAATATTTACCTACCAGAGTCTGTAACCTATGTATGAGAGAGGAATTTTCTTTTTACAAATTCATATAGAACACTGAATTAAAAGGCACTAATGAAGTTTTTCACTCCAAATTGCCTCAGGCATACTAAACATTGAACTGGATACTAGCTGACTTGGGAGGACTTGTAATGTTGAGTACATAGATTATAGTCTCTCAGTTACTTTAAAATATTATTTGATCTTGCAGTCTTAGCATCTAGTAATTAACCACATGTTGTCATTTAAACAGTCACTGAACCTGGTCCACAAATAGGCAGTGTTTGGGATTGCAACACTTCCTGCCCATTTTAATAAAAGGAAAGCAAGTTTAGACAGTCTGTAGAGAAGGAAAATTTCTTTTGAGCTTTATTTCCATCCTGTAACTCATCTAGTCTTTCTCGTGAATGTTTAAGAAGTCAGGCTTTACTTAGCTCTTCGCAGCAAAACCAAGAGGTCCAGGCAGATGATAGGCCATTGTGAGTAGACAGGATATAAAGGGTCATGTCTTCTGTGGGGAGGGGGCAAGTCAGATTTTCAAGCTAAACAGAAATTTGCTGCAGCAATTACCCTTTATCATTAATGACAGGCAATTGCCATAGCAACTGGCTGCCACCTGTCTCTCACGTCCCAGCTCGGTATGCTCTGAAATAAAAACGAGCACACTGCAAAGTCAATTGTGAGGCCACAAGCCCAAAGGGGGAATAAAACTCTGACACTGATATTAAGAATTTCGCTAGGAGCATGCATGGTTCACTGTGCTCACGAAGTATCAACTAGCAATAGAACTTGAGGAAATTTGCTATTTAAAAAACTGTAAAAAATGAAGAGTTTCCACCTAGGTTAATGTAAGGGTTAAACTCACAGATTTAGAGTCAGTGGAGAGCAGGGTTTGAACCCAAACTTCTCCACTTACTGGCTGGGTGACCCTGGACAAATGGCTTAACCTCCCTAAGCATTGTAGGGTCAAACTTGTAGGCTGTTAAAAGGATTAAATTGGATAATGTCTGGAAAGCACTTAGCCCAAGGTGAGCACACTATCAGTGGAAGCCGTAAACCTTCGCTGACTGGCAGCAGGGTACATCGAGCACATAGCAGACACAGGCATGGTTACACTGACTTAGTAAATTAGATCCCTGCTCGGGAAACTCAGGTCTCTAAATCACACGCTCCTCAAGCTCCCTACTTTACCCCATGTATGTGTAGGTATATGCACAGCCTCTGAGTGATAGAACTTTGATTATCTCTAGCTTTTAGAAATGTGTTCTCAGTACCAAAGAGTTCAGCGGGTCATTTACTCTGTAATAACAGTCTATAGAGACAAATCTTGGTGACAGCTGAAATTAGTTTTTCTTTTGAATCTCCTTGATTATGTCTCTAACCTCTTTAGCACTCCTCTTACCCCCTGAGTCTTGGCAGTGTACGGAGGCCAATTAGAGACGTTAACCACTGTGTGCCTAGAGTGGAGGCATTTTTTTGTCATTAGGGTGCTAAGGACACGCCAGCTTCTTTTTCTTTGACCTATATACTGAAGACAACCTTTAATAACCAGAACCAGTCTTTAAGTAAGAAGTGCATGCCTCGTTCCCTATTATCTATCATTTAATGTTAAAATATTAGGGTTGGTTCAATCCTCAACTGCATTGCCTATGCACAGTCTAAAATTCCCACACATTTCCCCTTAACTAATACCAGCTAGACATCATTCAAGATGCAGGGGATCAGTGGCTTTCCCCCCACACTGCCTGCCCAGCACGTTGAATCCCGGGGCTTCTCTTCTCGGGAACAGCTTGAGACGCTCTGTTTTTCTGTTTATGCTCACAGTGTTTTCTGGGCTCAGGCCTCTACCTCTCCCCCTGGCTGATGCGATAGTCCACTAGCCGGTCTCCTTGTCTGCTGTTCATGTTCTCCACGTCAGTCAGCGAGAGTTTAGAAAATGCTAATGCAATCATGTTGCTGTCCTTAATGAAGAACTTTTAGTGGGCTTTCTAACCCCCATGAAAAAGATCCTTGGGCATCTGCTTCTGCTCACCTCTCTATTGCTGTGGCTTTTCTCCGAGGATACCGTGCTACATCAAGACTTTCTAGCTTCTTGCTTTGGCCCGGGCTTTGCTACAGTAAACACCTTTCATTTTTATTCACCCTTCTGAGTTGTACACAGGCATTATCTCTTGTTCAGTGATTCTCCACTTCCTTTTCCTCTAAAGACTATGAATTTCTCCCTTGTCACTGTTCTATACCTCGATAATCATTCTGATTTAGAAAAAGACATTTCATTTTTCACTTGTAGACTCCTTGTATCTTACAGGAAGGGCTGACTGGCTGTCTCATTGCCTTAGGATGTCTTTAGGGAGTGATAACATAGCCCTTAATAATATTTTATCGACGTAAAATAAAAATTTATTTTTTGTTAGGGCAGCATGGTATTTAAAAATCTGTGGTAATGAGAAAAGTTCCTTGGAATCATGTTTTTTCATCATTCCTGCCTTGTAATTATAGAATTCACAAAACTGTAGGCTTATAGCATCTACCTTGAAAAGTAAGTAATATAGCTTTCTGCTTCTCAGAACTTAGATTATTATTATATCTGATATAATGAAAAACAATGCTCATATAATGTCAGAAAGTCAGGATATAAATTATATATTTTCAGATTATCCAAATTTAGTAAAAATGCGCGTCAAATATATAAAGCCTGGAAGAGAAGACATATACTTTTGATGGTGTTTATTTGTGAGTGGAAGGATTATTGGTAGTTTTTCTTGTATTTTCTGTTATTCCAAATTTTTTATAAAGACCATGTATTTTATAATCAGAGAAAATTATTTTTATAGTAATTGAATTTAGGATGGTAGGCTGCAAATCACTATTTCCACTAGATGTCGCCAAACTACAGACAATAATAGCTCTAATGCTCTGCACACATTCAGTTTTTAAAAAAGCCACTTTAAACACCATTATTCAGTATTTTTTGGTATTACACAAAGCATTCAAAATTTGAAGAATTAGTAAGAAAATGCACATTACATAAGGTTCTGCTCCTTATATAACTGAGAGCTTTTATGAATCCTTTGACTTTATGTAATCTATATTATATTAGATTCTTAATATAAATATGAGGGGAAAACTGATATCAGGGGCCTTGTTTAAAAATTTTTATTATTATTTCCAGGTGATTTTCAGCTGTATTTTATATAATACATGGAGCTAAAGATGATCAGGATTCTGAAGCTCCTTTCTGAAATACAGACATATATATTAACTTAATATAGCTTTCAGCATTGAACGTCTAGCTTTTCACTTAATGAATAAAAAATCTTGTAGTGCTGAGACGATTTTCAGAACATTTTATTACAAAGCTGTTTATAGTTCATTTTATGCTTAAGAAAGCAAAACAAGAACTTTGTCTTGAAGACCGAAGTAAGGCATCTCTAACCTAACAAAGGGAGCTAAGAAGCATGTTTCTTTAAATGTGTGAACCTATTTACTGGGTAGGTTCAAGGCTGGTCCTTTTTCTGATTGGTGTAGTTAACAGGCAAAGTGAGGGGTTTGAGCGAGCTTGTTTCCAATCATTTTAGTTTCGAATAAAAATGATTGGTCTTTCACAAAACATTTAAATTAGGCAATGGGCTCTTGGAAAGAAATCTAGGTATTGTCTCCTACACTACTGTTCACTACTGTGGTGTTTGTTTTTTTAAGATGATATGTTATTTTTCTTAAGCTTCACCATGGACAAGAAGGCATAATACAACAGTCTGTAAATAGCAATCTGACTAACTTTCTGTTTTTTTCCTAAATTCTTCTTAAAATTGTTACCTTTTTAAAATAGAACAAGCTAATTCTTGTGCATAGTGTTGTTAAGGATTTCTGACGACTGCCTAATTTTAAATTTCCTCTGTACCTTTTATTGCTGTTGTACCATATTTTTACTGTAAAAATCCAAAAATAACAAAAATAACTCAAAATAATAAGCCTAAGCTTACTTATTGGAAAATAGCTACTTGTAATTTTAAAAAGATGGAAACCAAATCAAACAGTAATCTCTTGTCATTAATCCACATATCTCAGGTGATTTCTGAAATATTTTTAAAAGAGATGAAGTGATAAGTGATATTGATAATCATATCCCAAATGTTATCAATTTGAAGTAAACAAATATGCATTTCATCAAGGATCTAAATGTCTAATAATAAGACAATATTAGAATTAGAATTATAAATGTCAACTTACTTTGTTTTGTGTAGAAACTATGCCTTATAAGCACTATGTATCTCATGGAAGTGAGAACAACCTCAGTATTATGGGATTCTGGTTCCTTCAAGTCCTCATCACTTATAACCTGACAGTTCTGTGGTTTGTGCCCTAGACACTGTTTCCCTGATTATGCATGTACAGTTTCATAGTACAAGAAGTCAGGTCTATGTTAGATATTCTTGCAATATTGTAATCTGTAATTGCAATTTAGTTCTGCTGCCCTAGGCAGCTCCTTCAAATTTCTTTGCTTGAACCTGTCATATGAAATATTCATCTGAGTCTCTCTGATATGTGACAAGCCTCAAATGTAAAGTGGAGATGCCATTTTTGGACAGCTTTCTCCAGATACCCGGATTTACTGTACTTCTTTACAGTACTTTAAAAATGAGTGGCTCCCATCAGCTACATACTTGACCTGTCACCCCCTTGACACACTGTAAAATACTATCCTTTAGTTTCTTCCTTTTCTTTTTCTTTCTTATTTTTAAAGAAAAAAAAACGACAAAATAACAACAATGAAGACAAAAACAACACAACACAAAAACAACAAAAACGATACAGAATTTCAAAACAAGATGATAGGACTTAACAATGGTTGTTATATTGCATATTGTTATCTTCCTTTTCTGTATCCACCCAAAACTCCTCGATTTTAGCTCCAAAGCAAAGTGCATTTACTCTATCTTATTTCTGTATTTGCTATCTCTTTGCTACAACTGATTACTGCAAGTGTAGGCAGAGACAGGATTTTTACTGGTAGGCTGTCATCCACGAAATTACTCGTGATCTGCAGAGTCCAAGGCTGCAACTTCACATAATTTCTTTAAAAATATTTTCGGCAATTTGCCACAGTTCTTTACCTTTGTGCATTTTAATGAATGCCCCAAAGTAAACTTGCTGTGAGAGGCTAGTTTTCAGAAGTGAAAGGTATTTGTAGCCATAAAATTTGGTGAAAAAAAAAGTACAGCACTAAATTTTATAGTATTGTTTCCTTTGGGAATAAGCCATGAAAATTTGCTCAGCTCATTGCTGAAGGATATGGAAACACGTTTTTTGCCAACATGGCGTCATCTGTAGTGTGGATGGAGTCTTCATGCTGACAAATACTGCCTGAATGGCTGTTGGAGCCAGTAGGCACTCCTGATGATTAACTATAAAAATGCTTTTGACTCTGATTGCTGACAGGAATGACAATGCTTTGGCCAGACTGGCCTCCTTCTGGACACCAAAGGATGTTCCAGTCTTGGTTTTGCCATCTGGTTTTGTTACAAGCCAGGAACGATGAAGAGAAGAGTCTTTTAAAGAGACAGCAAGAGACTAATTCTTCTGGCTGTATAATCTCTCTCTGATAATCAAAAGAATGCACTTAGGCCAGAAGAACAAAGTAACAGCTTCTGAAATTCTAATTTCTAGAATAGAAGAAGGTATTTTGAACACCTTCTTAATGCAAGGAGACCCGATTATGTGAGTCAAGTAAATTTTATGAGGAAAAAACAGCTAAATGAGTGAGCTTGTAGCACAGAGCACAAGTTCAGTGCCTGAAGGAATAGCAGGCACATGTTTTAGAGAAATTACTTCCTTCCAAGCAAACTTGAATGTATGCACCTGGTATAAAAATACTCAGCTCTGGGAAAAGCTATAAAAACAGCCACAATGATATATTATCCCGTGTTTAAAATTCTAGTAGCATTTTAGATTTTTTTGATTATGGAATATTGGCATGTTAATGAGACATCTAGGGGATGATACTCAAATATAAAAACAAAATTCATATATATATATACTTTATATACATAGATTAAAGGTGCTTATAAAAACAGCACATCACAGGTGGTCAGGCTTGTAATTTGCCACTTGAGGTATTATGTCAGACTCAAAAAGTTTTGGATTTTGAGACATTTCAAACTTTGGCTTGTTGGATTAGGGAAGTTCAATCTGTAATAATCTGTGAGGTAATATAATATCCAAAAGGTATTAAACTAGATTATTTCTTTTGATCTTCATAAAAAATCCAGCACAGCAGGATGAACTGACATTTTATACAGATATTTTAATATTTTTATAATTGAAGACATTTTTATACTTCAACATGTAAACAAACTCAGAGGGCCTAATTCATTCAGGGTCACACGGCAGGTGCCAGAGGAAGACCTAGAGTGAGGAGGGACGGAGAAACCACCTCTGGTAACCTGTTGCCAAAGCTAGTGTATTTTCTTTTGCCTCACATTGCTTCATTTCCTCTCACCAATATCCCCAAGGCTTGAGAACTGTCAGAGTTACTCTATGATTGTAATTTGAAGAAGAAAATATTGCCTTATTTCTTCTATATCTTATCATTACTTTATACAAAGTACTTCTTAGACTTGAGACTCTCAACCCATGGACTGTTCTGCCAGTAGTAAATATCACCCTTCAGTGATAAGAACTTGCATTGTGTAGGGCTGGGTATAGAGACTAGCGCTGACTTGGGTGGGAAAGTATGGACAAAGTTCATATATAAATACAGTAAACCCTCGGAGGGGTTTACTGTATTTATACAGTAGTGTTGCCTGAATAATGCTTGGAACAAGCATTTTATTACTATAAAAAAATTCGGTGTGTCATGAAGACATTAGAATTGCAGTCACCAGGGACCAGAAGTGGAATATACTGTTCTAATTTGTTGAACGGTAAATAGACCATCTTAGAGCGTTCTTCTAAAACCTAGCTACCATGAGGGACAAAGATAATACCTTTTCCCTCATTCAGTGCAAGGTTTGTTTCTGAAACTTCGGTAACAAGGGAAAAGCACACAAACATTTAATTTACATTTTATGTGAAATAGGAGCCTTCAGAAATGAAGGCCCAAAGAAACAGGAAAATCTATGTATTTTTATGGCCAGTTGTGCAGAGGTACAGTTGGAAGACAAAAGGATCTGACCTGATGATAGTAAACTGGGGTGAGGGGGGACCTAGTATGATTTGTTGTTCAGGTTTGTTGTTCAGAGTCTTTTCTGTGGCTGTGCCTTAAGAGATAAGGACATTTCTTTTCTCTGGGTACATGAAGGTCCCTCTGGAATGAAATTTTTATGCTGTACTTTAGGGGAAGATCAGCTTGATTTTATGATTTGGGGAATGCTAATTCCTTTGCCCTGCTTCAGGAATGTGGGGTTGGGAGAAAGTGAGAGAAGTCTTCCTGCTTATGCTGTTTTCTCCAGTGCCAAGATATTGCGTTTTGGACAGCAAGTCCTGATCCCTCTCACTACACAGAGAACCCAAAATTTCCAAACTCTGTTTGGATGTAGTAATTTACACACATACATCACAGAGTATCATATATACACAGAGCTATAAATATATACTTATATATATTTATGTTCTCAGCTTGTAGGGCAGAGCAAATGCAGGACAAGCATTAAAGAGCTCTTTGAACACAATTTGATTCAAAAGATAATTTGTTTTAACTTAAGTCCTTGACTTTTCAAAAATAGATACTTTAATTTGTCAATATTTAAGATACTACACTTGAAGAAAATATCATTCCCTCTGGAGGTCACATGGTAAACCCCTGAGGATTTGGGGAAGTTTATCTTATGAATATCATTTCTTCCAACACCCATTTGTGAGTCAAAAAAGATTTGAGTGTCTTGATCAAAAATGCCATTTTAAAGATATTTCTTTAAAGTTTTTGGAAAATCCTACCGTGGAAGGACAGCTATTCCTCTCTCAGAAGGATACTTGTCTCTGAATCAGATCCCTTGGACAGAACCAGGAGACCTGTCAAGTGACAGATGTCAAAGCATGGTTCCCCTCACATCTGCATTCCTCTCACCAGCAAAGCCCTTCTCTTGGCTGACATTCTGTAGAATCTGATTTCTTGATTCCCAACACTTGGTTAACTGTTCAAGTCCATGAGCTCCCCTCTCACTGTGAAATTTTACCTATAGCTGCATTCACAATGCCATGGTTTCCAGAACATGCCAGAGTCTATGACTGTTTGGTGATGCTTCTCTGCTCTCCTGTAACACTTTCTGCCCTTTCTTCTCCTATATTCAAATCCTTTCCATCTGTTATGGTTGTTACCTAAAGTGTTCCTCCAGAAGGCTCATCATGTTGAAAGTATGGTTGTTAGCTGATACACTCTGGGGAAGTGATTAAATCAGCAGGGCTCAAACTCTATCATGTGGATTAATACACTGATGAGTTTGTAGCTCCATGGTGGGAGGGTGGGAGAGCAAACTGAATGGGGCAGGTAACTGGGGCAAGTCTTGGAAGTGTATATCTTACCTTCAGCACTTTCCTCTTAGGCTCTTTCTTGCTCTCTCTGCTTCTATACTGCATGAGGTGAACAGCTTTCTTCAGCTATGTCTGTCTGCAACGATGTTGTAGGCCTAAAACAATTAAGCCAGCCAACCATTAACTGAACCCTCAGACCTTATGAGCTAAAATAAAACTTTCTTCCTTTAAACTGTGCATGCAGATATTTTATTCCAACAATGGGAAGGTGACTAGTAAAACATCTATGAAAGAAGAGGCTTTACTGTCAACCAGAATTTGGTTGGAGCTCTAGTCATATTACTTGCATAACCTTAGGAAAAGCACTCTTTATCAATCAGTGGAGGTAATATTACTTAAATCATGAGTCATCTTGAAGATTAAATACAAATGGCTTTTGCAAAGTGTTTACTACAATTGGCACATTGTAAATAATGTGTAAATGTTTTTATTTCAGAGCCAAGATTAAACCATTCTTTGATGTCTTCCTTAAAGGTTCAGGCTCATGTATTTCTTTTTTCTCTGGATTGTTATAGTGCACATGGTTGATCCAGCAGACACTTCTTAATAAATTAAATTGTAATAAATTACCTATTTAATAAATAAATTTAATAACATTTCAGTGTTTTTCAGAGTTACTACATATGAAGTATGATTGAAAAAGTGGATGTTTAAATTTTAAAAAATGTAGTAAAATACAAATTGCTATTAAGCTCCCTAAAAAGTACCCTATGGCTTTGAACATACTTATCCCATCATTCTTGCTACTTTCTGAAGCAGTTCTAGAAGTCCTCTATTGTGAGTGTCTTTAGTTGCACTTACATGTGGCTACCTTGATGTCCTGCACTGATTAAAAATGTTCAGCTCTCATGGAAAGTTTGACTTTGAGGAAAAGCCAGAAGTCACATGGTGCCAGTTCTAGTGAATAAGGTGGATGAGGATGCACTGTTTTATTATTATGTTTTTAATAACTGTTTTTTTCTTGGTGCTAGGAATGGAATTCAGGACCTTGCACTTGCCAGGTAGGTGCTGTGCCACTGAGCTATATCCCCAGCCACAGCACTGTAATGTTTTTACAAACCTGTCTTTCCACTGGGTGGGACTTGAAAGCAGCATTCACTATAATTTTCATCACAGCTCATAAAGACCCTTATGAAAGAGGACTTCTGGGACTGCTTCAGAGAGTAGAAAGAATGATAGGATAAATCTGTTTGAAGTGAGGGGGAGTATTTTGGTGGGGGCTAATGGAAATGTATCTTTTACATACTACAGTTTTGATTATCATTTGTATGTTATCTTTCTCTTCCTGATCAGATTGAATCACAACATATATTTTCGCTGCATACTCCATAAAATATGCTGGTATATATTCATGTTTTCAACAAATGGTTGTTGGTTATATATAGTTCTGGAAACATTAACCAGAGCAATTAGACAAGAAAAAGAAATAAAAAGAATAAGGACAGGAAAGGGGAAAATTAAATTATCATTATTTGTACATGATATGATACTCCCCCTAAAACTCTATCAAAAGACTTCTAGATTTAATAACCAAACTCAGTAGCATAGCTGGACACAAAATCAACAATTAAAAATCAATAGCATTCCTGTACACAATCAACAAACTCAATGAGAGAGAAAGAAACATCTTTCATAATAGCATTTAAAAAGATAAAATACTTAGGAATCAATCTAACAAAGGAAGTAAAAGATCTATACACTGAAAATTACAGTACTGTGAAAAAGGAGATCAAAGAGGATATCAGAAAATGGAAAGATAGCCCTTGCTCATGAGTAGGAAGAACCAATGTAACAAAACTGGCCATACTCCCCAAATTGTTATACAGATTTAATGCAATCTTGGTCAAAATATGATTAGCACACATCGCAGAACTAAAGAAAACAATCCTAAAGTTCATTTGGAACCAGAAGACACCTAGAATAGCAAAGGAAATTCTGGGCAACAAAGGCAAGGCAGGGGGCAGCACAATCCCTGACTAGAAATTATACTACAAAGCCACTGTAATAAAATTGGTATGATACTGGCAAGAAAACCAGATCTAAGGAGCAATGGAATAGATTAAAAGATGAAGAAATAACTCCAAACACACTCAGACACCTTATTTTTAACAAAAGAACCAAACATCTTCACTGGAAGAAAGATAGCCTCTTTAATAAGTGGTGTTGGAAAAACTGGCTCTTTACATACCAAAGCCTAAGACTAGACCTATATCTATCATCACACACTAAACTAAAATCAAAATAGATCAGAGATCTGAATATTAGAACAGAAACATTAAATCTGCTAGAAGAGCAAATAGGCAGAACTCTTGAAGGTGTAGGTGTAGGCAAAGAATAAAACCCCAGTTTCACAGGAAAGAATATAAAGAATCAACAATGGGGATCTCATACTATTAAAGAGATTTTGCACAACAAAAGAAATCACCAGCAGGGTGAAAAGACAACTGACAGAGTGGGAAAAAAATTTACCCAGTTATCCCTCAGACAAAGTACTTCTATCTAGAACATATAAAAAATTGAAAAAATTAGACCTCAAATTTAAAAGACTCAATACAAAAATGGGCATCAGAGATGAATACACACTTCTCAGAGGAAGACAGCAAATAAATATAGGAAACAAACAGCAAATAAATATAGGAAAAAATAAACATAGGAAACAAACAGCAAATAAATATAGGAAAAAATAAATATAGGAAACAAACAGCAAATAAATATAGGAAAAAATGTGCAACATCAATGGTTATTTGAGAAATGAAATTAAAACAATGCTGAGATTCCATCTCAGTCCAGAAAGAAAGACTGTCATCACGAAATCAACCAATAACCCATGCTGGAGGGGCTGTGGGAAAAAAGGAACTTTTCTCCATTGTTGGTGGGAGTGTAAACTGGTGCAACCACCAGAAATCAGTGTGGGTATTCTTCAAAAGCTATGATTGAAGATCCCATTTGACACAGCTATTTCACTTTTGAGTATCTTCCTAGAAGAATTAAAACCATGATACTACAGTGATATGTGTGCACCATGTTTATAGCGGCACAATTTGTATAGCTAAATCTTGGAAACAACTGAAATGCCCATCAGCAGAGAAATGGATAAAAAAAGATGTGCTTTTTATACAATGCAATAAATAAGGATAAATCTCAGATATTTCTAGGTAAATAGATGCACTTTGAGACCATACTCTTAAGTGAAATAAGTTGGACACAAATGTGTAAACATTGCTTTGTCTCTCTGGTGTGAGAAACTGAAAGAATAAATAAGGATCGAATACATAATAGATATTTTGAAATAGGAAGACATTTTTCAAAAGGAAAGAGGAACTAGAGAGGGGAAAGGGGGAAAGGAAGGAAGGAAAAAGGAAAAAATGATAAAAAATGAAAGCAGAACTTTGTAAATAGGGAGGGTGAGAGGGGTTTAAAGGAGGAGAGGGGAAGGGAGTGAGAAAAAAAGAGGACTCAAAACACATCATGTACAGGTAAAAGTTCCCTATGATGGCTATGATCTGTATGTATATCTAAATTATACCAATAAACTTAATTTTAAAAAGTACAATATAGGAATATGTGAACAAACAATCTTCTCCAGACACTGTGAGATAGGGATTCAGAGCAAAGTTGGGATAAAAGGGAGGAAAAAGACCACTGGTATTATGTCAGACGCTCTTCTAAGTCATCTAATGTCATCATCCCAACTCTACTCTTAGTCTACCTAAGAAGAGGAGGTGATGTGCAGCATGCCTGTTTTCTTATTTGGGGCTCAGGGTAGCTGGATCATTGGTAGCTTTCTTGAGATGAACTAGATGTAGGTTTAACAAGAACTAAACTTGTTTAGCCAAAATTACATGAACTGGTGATCAGGTTAAGAGTGACCCTTTACTGGTATGATTTTTAAGCTTTAGCTTTTCCTTTCTTGGGTGGGACTTCTGAGTCTCAGAAGCAAAATTGAAGGTGATCCTTGAGTTTTCTCTATGGACCTTGAAGAACTTTCTGAGAGCCATTTCTTCAGTCCTTCAACTGGGTTGTTGGTTTTGGGCTGCCCAGTAAAGAAGAATAGAACCTTGCCAGTTCTGCCTTCATGGGCCTCAGTGCTGACATTTTCTCTGGAGGCCATTTCTGGTTTCTGTGAACAAGCATTCTGGATCAAAAAATTGATACCTACTGATAACATAATTTCAACTTTTTTCAAAATCCACCTAACCAACTTAGTTTCTAACATACCATGAAATTTGGCTGTGTATGTTCAGGTATTAGGATCAACAGAAAATCTGCTAGTTTAGCAACAATGAACAAATTATAACAGTTCTGAGTTTGTTTTCATTGGTTATGTTTTTTAAATAATGTATTCTAGAGTCACAGGGCTGGAAAGAACTTAGAGTTTTGGCAAATACTCCAGAGGCTTGTGCCTACCCAAAAGAAATATGTGCACTATGTGTATCATGCATGGTGGCGGTTGGAAGAAATAAGTAAATGTTAAAACTCATGAGATCTTATTGAGACTTCTGAATTTCTGCAGGAAGAACACAAAAATCTGCATTTTCAAATAAGTTCTTCAGTGAGAACTACTGACTTTAACCGTGCAGCCCACTCAATTCTGTTTACAAACAGCGGTCTCCAGAATGAATGAGAAGTGTCTTTGCTAAAACTCAAAAGGTGATACTCTTCTAAAGAACAGATGTGCAGAATAAAAGATGCAGATTTCACTAAAGAAACATGGGTTGAGCATGTCTTATGTACCTGCCTCTATGTTAGTACTCAGAGTACACAACTGAAATAGGACTTTAGAACTTCTCTGATGATTTTTGATGACTTTTCAGGTTAGTTCTAGGTACAAACCGGTGCATATAAAACTATAAGGTAGTGTGCGATGGTATTGGGAATTATGTACATTGAGGCCTATCTTAGTCACTTTTTTCATTTCAGAGACACAATACCCAATACCCACAATTTAAAGGAGGAGAGGTTTATGTGGCTCACAGTCTCAGAAGCTTCACTGAATAGTTGGTTGGCTCTAAGGCAGAAATGGCACAGTGAAAGGGCCTGGTAGAGGAAAGATGCGCTTGTAGTGGTGTCCAGGAAGCAGAGAAAGAAGGGAGGGACTAGGGAGGGAGCTGCACCCTTCCAGGTTACACATCCAGGGATTTTCCAAGCTGGCCCCACCTCTTAACAGCACATTCAGTTGCTGAACTCACCAGTGGATGAACACACCAATGAATACAGCATCCCCCATGATATGATCCAATCACCTTCCAAGAACCCCACCTCTGAACACATGAGGCTTTCCAGGGATGGTCCAGATCTAAACCATAACAAGGCCAATTAGACAATATGCATCATGAGCTGTAAAAATGCACCCAGGCAAAGTAATTCCATTTCTATGAATTTATCCTAAGGAAATAAATTGAAGCTAACTAGCTCAATAGTCAATTAACACTAATTTACTATGATTTTACATGTACTTTCTCATTGGATCCTCACAAAACACAAGGAATTATCTTCCTTTAGATGAAGGAACTGGAGCTTTGAAAAGAAATGATTTGTCCTATATCACACCATCAGAAGCTGATAGAGCTAGTATCCAAACTTCAGTTTCCTGAGACTAAAGATCATGCTCTTAACCACTGAGCTGTGCCCTCTGAAGAGTATAGATCTGTGGATAGTTATCACAGAGCTTCATGTTAACATAAAAATGGGAGCTACTCAAAGTGCCCTGCATTAGGGGATTGGTTAAAAAATTATGCTATAGCCATATAATGGGATAATATGTTCAAAATATATCAAATATATTCATAATATATTAAAAATTATACTAGAGATAGTGTGCCTTAGTAAGATATTAAGCTAGGACATGAGTTATTTTCAAATGACCCATTACATTATGCAAGTTTATTTTCATGTAGTCATATTAACATAGAACTACACGGTTGCAAAGCTTATTACTCAGTCTGATTTCCACTGACTCTCCTTGGATCACTGCATCATAGAACTTCTTGATTCATTGGATTCCAGATGTCTCCATTAAATGGGGTACAGAGAGGTAATCATAAAGGAAGGGTTGGGTTTCTGTCAATCTAACCTAACTGTAGATTTCCAGCATCTGCTAAGGGCCTAACTTAGGATGGCTCTGACTGAAGATGTGTTTGACACAACGAAGGATGGTAGAGGATATCCTTAAGGCTCAGGACTTCATTGCTGGTCATTTTGACAGAGTGCAAGCTATTTCTACACACCTGAGCTGACTGGGTGATGGGTTGTCACTCAGCAGATGTCTTGCCTTGCCGTCTTCAGTGTGTACTTTTGATATAAATGATAGAGAAAATACTGTACCTTACTAAGCTCTCCAGTGAATCAGGAAAATATATTAGTATTATAAAACAAAATACTACCTTGCATAACTTATAGTATATTTTCAATTTGTTGAAGTTTTTTACTTAATCTATTAATTGCTTTATATATGTGTAAACTCATTGGCCCTCTGTATGAGGAAGAAGTGATGGATAATAAGCAAACTTTTTTCAGTATTGTAATTTTTTTTAGTACAAAGACCAAGATAAAATATATTTTGAGTTCAACTCATTTTTTCTAAGAATATAGGTATCATATTCATTTAACTGAATTACTCATATTTTAAATTTCATGGAGTAAAAGAGACAGCATATGCTGGTGAATGCTAAATTAATCAGATTGTTAAATTAGCATTTCAATTCTGAAATCATTCTAGATAATTAAAATTTTACTATCCTAGCCACATTCACTGCTCTACTCACAATCTGTTTTTAAGAAATAAAAGAAGGATATTAAGAATTTATGCCTTAGATTTTATCAGTACCCACTATTTCCACCAGGTAATGCTTTAGACTTTTTGTTTTTCTTTGCCTGTGTCTGTCTATCTATCTTGAATGTATATATACATAAACATTTTCATCTCCTTGTTTCCAATAGATAAACATAAATAAGGATATACAGTGTTTTCTCTAATTGTAAACTGTAACTATTGAACTTCTGTGACTTTGGATAAAGCGATTCATTATCCAAGTCATATTATCATCTGGAGTGAGTTGCCTGTGTTTAAACTGTGCTTAACTGTATTTCAAGTGAAATACAACATATTTACATTTTCTCTCCTGGTTTATTATAAAGTTTACACTTTAAAATTTTAAAATAGAAAATGTTTCCCAGAACTAAGATTTGTATGTGTTCTTTTGACTTAGCTGCAAGAATCAATCAGATCATGTTAAGGTGCACAATAAGGCTCTTTTTGAAGCCTATTATTAAATATACATAAGAATAGACTTTTTGTGTGTTCAGAAATAAAGAGAAAGAAAATGTTCTCTGTTTTTAAAGATTGAAATCCTTCAAAGCTTTTTTCCGATTGCAAGAAAACAAAAGACTATTGTAAATTGAAGCGCTGAAACAGCGACAGCAGCAAAGAAATTAATTGCTCATTCATGAAAGAAAAAGTATAAATGAGAGGCAAAAGTTAACCCCTCAAAATAAAGTGTGCAGCTAACAAAACAGCCATCAACGCCTCTGTTTTTAAACATGATGGGCCTCTTAGTGTTGCTGGTTGTTTTGTTTTGAGGATGGTGGCAATGGTTGATGTCACTATACCTATTTTGGAGAAAAGATACAACCATACATGGAAAGATTTAATTGTTTTCTTCTCAAAGGAGGAGCTTGCTGTTATGGCACTATATTATGAAAGCTAAGGTGAGAAATCTCCTATACGAAGTGTCTAACACTTTCAATACATTATACTTCTGGCAATCTTGGTGATTAGATTGTCTAATTAAAGTATACATGTGTATACACACATACACACACACACCTACGTGGAAGTGATTATTAAGTTTCCGGGGGGCTATGCACAAGTGCTAGGAATTGAAGACTATGTAAGATTTTCTCTAAAACAGTCAAATTAAGTGATCAATCCTGTTTAGAAAGGTTTTTCAATATATTTCATGCCCCAGGGAATCTTGTTCCAACCAAGACCTGGGGCTGGTAGCTACTATGTCTACATTTGCAACAGCTTGAGCTATGCCATCTCACAGGGTTTAGGGAAATTGCTTCCAGCATAAAGCAAGTAATTCCCTCCCTCTGGCCCTCAAGAATCACAGGAAACTGTAATTTCTCATTATCAAACCTTCTGCTTAGTACCATCCTGCTGTACCTTCAAACCTTGAGTCTTATTCACAAACACCTTTCCATCTTCAGCACAGGTGTATATATATTTTGATGTGACAAAATCACACCTAGTCATCAGCAGTATAACATCTTCCTAAGGTGATGGGAGAAGTCTGAAGCAAATTGAAGATTGGCTAAAAGGACTCATCACTGTAATACTGAAGTCTTGACTGACTTCACCTACAAAGGTTCACACATTGAAGTTAGTTGGAAAATCAAGTATCCATTATGATTTCACCCAAAATATTTGTTCACTTTACCTGAGAGTCTACAGCAATTTCCTGCATCTCTGAAAAGTTTTATCTCTGAAAATTAATTTACCTGGAGAAGTATTTCTTATATTGCATTGATGTAATCTCTTGAACTACCAAGAGCAAGAAAACATGGATAAGAGTTTGGGATGGATAATAACAATTATTGATGATAATGCTATCCAAGGATAAATGCAGTTCTCAATAAGTTAACATTTTATGTATAATAACTTCATTTGTAAATTCATGTTTAAAACTCAGAAGATATTTTCTCCTGAAAATACAGTGATAAACTAGTTATTGATTTTCTTTTCTAGAATATGAAATGCAGAAAGTAATTATTATTTTAAATAAAATGTCTGCTGGAAAGTATATTTAATGTACCATAGAATTTCAGCGTGCCATAGAATATCAGGTCATTCTCCTATATCCCCAGCTGGAGCAGGAACATTCCTTTCCCACCTATAGGTAATAGCATGTGAAATGCTTGGGATTGAAGCCACTGGTAGTAGTTTCTATGGCTAGAGAAGGGTTTTCGGCAAGGCAGGGGATTGAATTAGGAAGCTTGGAGGATTGCAGAGAGAGGTAAGGGACTGAGGTGAGAAGTGATATAAGGGGGCTGGGGTATAGCTCAGAGACAGATAGCTTGCTTAGTATATGCAAGGCTCTGAGTTCTATCCCTAGCACACAAGAAAGCAAAAATGAATATAAACAAACAAATATCCAAAGGTTTGAGGGATGGTAGGGAGTAGCTGTGGTGGTTGAGATTAATCATGTCAACTTGATTGGTTTGGGAACTGCCAAGAGGATTAGTACAGCACACACTGTATTTGTTTGAGTGGGCACGGAGGTGTGATCTTCTGAACTATATGTGGTTCCTGGCCTCTTCCTTTCTAACATTGTTTTCCTACTTGCTCTGCCATGTACTTTGACCAACCATAATGTTTTTGCCTTGGTGCTATCAGACCATGGACTGAATATCTTAAACCTGTGAGCCAAATTATACCTCTTCTCTAGGTTCTGGGTGTCAACTATTGTAGCCCTGTAATGGGAAAGTCAACTAAGACAGAAAATTGACATCAGAGACACTGGGTCTTTGCTTTGTCTAACATAACCAGGTGGTTCAGAGGTCTTTGGAACTTAATTGCAGGAGGAATTTAGAAAGGTTGGAAGAAATGGAGTAGAGAATCTCTAAAATGTTGTAAGCAGAGGCAAATGGGGTGGTTCCTGTGGAATTTCAGAAGGCCAGAATGCTGATAGGAATGTAGACACTAAAGGCCAGTGTCAGAGGGTTTCTGTTGGGAAAAAGGACTCCATTGTAAATTAGATTAGAAGGCATGTCTGTTACACTCTGAAAAAACTTTTGTTTACATTTTGTGCATGTCCTAAGCCTCTGTAGGAGACTGAGATTAAGTGTAGTGGACTACCTGATGTGGCAGAGGAAATTTCAGTGTATTGTAGCATTCAGGCTGTGGCATGGGTACTGTTGGCTGTTTTTAGCCAGATTAATACTGATAATTGAGGGCAAAAAGTGAGCAAATTTTAAAAACTTAAATTTTGGCCCAAAAGGATGTAAAGTTGGGGTCAAAGGAGATATGGTTGCTAAAGAGATTAGTTCCATTACAAAGAAACCAAGTGCTTTGTTTACATTCAAGAAGAAAGATGCCTTAAGGGGACTCAACTTATCATAGGGTTGAACAATCCATCATAGGGATGGGCAAAACTCACCTATCATAGGCTCAAGGTTGCAAAAGTGTAAACCTTTCATTTGAGAAGACAACTGCTGGGCTCAGAGAAGAGCTGCCTATGGAATTTGTTCCTCAGGATTCATTTTACCATGCTTAGCCATCCAGGCACTGAGAGGCCACTGCAGCCATAGTTTAAGGAGGCCTGGACACTTTTCAACCTAGGAGCAGACTGTGGTGTCCTTCCTATGGTGCTGGTTTTCAAGGCATGAAGGCTGCAAGAATTGTGGGGTCAGGAAGGCTTCTACCCAGGTTTAAAAGGAAGGCCTGGCAGGCCACTTTTGGTTTATTTGTGATAGCTGGAACATGTTAGATGGAACCTCTGAGAACATAGTTTATGAACTGTTGGAATAAAGCTTCCCTCGAGACCCCAGGAAGACAGAAATGCCAGGAGTGCAGGACATCTGCTGAAGAAAGCTGCAGGCTATGATGAGAACCAGTCTGAGAGAGAGGCTGTGTGGACTGCAACCAGTAAGACCATAGAGGGGGCCACCAAACTCTTTAGAATTCACATCTCACCATTGTGTGACCCAGATCCCAGACATGGAACTACAGGTTTTCATGTTTGCCTTGATAATTTTTGGTGTTGCTTTGATCTGACTCTTTTCTATCCCCCTATTCTTCCCTTTTGGAATGGGAATATTTATTCTGTGTCACTGTACCTTGGAATTATGTAACTTGTTTTTAGTTCTTATAGGGGTTCACAGTTAAGAGTTTGTCTTGTGTCTCAGAAGAGACTTTGACTTTTGAAAAATGCTAGAACTGTTGAGACTTGAGGAAAGAGATCATTGCATTTTTGGTTGTATGTTGGATAGTTGGAACAAGTTAGGCAGAATTATCAACTTGTTATTGTGTTTATTAAGAGATTAAGTGTGATTTAAAGAGATGTGTTTGGGTGTCAAGTTGCAATTGGCAGAATGGGTGGTTAAGCTTCTGTAAACTTGATTGTTTTGTGCACTGCTAAGGAGAATAGTAAAGCACATGTCTGGGTGTGTCTTGATGGGTCTTGGAGGTGTGACATTTGTTACTGTATATAGTCTCTGGTCCCTTTGTCCCTGGTGCTGTACTTCTGCTCTTCTCACTGGCTAAGCATCTACTCTATGAATTAAGCATCTTTGTTCTACCATTCCTTTCATCATGACGTTTCTGCCTTGGAGCCAGTTGACCATGAACTGAATCCCTTTAGTGTGTGAACCAAATTAAACTTTTCTGTCTTAGTTAGTTTTCTCATTGTGAGACAAGATATGGGACACCCAGAAGTTAAAGGAGGAAAGATTTATTTTGGCTTACAGTTAGTAAAGGTTTCAGTCTATAATCTATAGTCTGGTTTCAAGGTACAGGCAGACAGTCATCAGAGGGTAAATAGTCCATGGTGTGGCAGCCAGAAGGCAGAAGGCAGCAAGCAGCAGTAGCAAGCCTGCCTTCCCTCTCTGCCTTTATATTCCATCCAAGCTATAAGCCTATTGATTTTGGTGCCACCCACACGTGGGGTGGAGCTTCCATTATCCATTCCCAGAACTATGCTAATTCCAATCAGTGGATTAATTTAATACCACATGCCCTTGATTCCTAGATCCATCCAGCTCAAAAAAAGTCTCACCTATGAGTATATGAGGCTTGACATCTAGATAAAAACCATAACACTTTCCTTGTTTAAATAGTGGGCATTGAGTCCCCATGGTGGGAATGCTAATTGATATGCCAGTATCTGAATATTATGATCTTATTTCACCAGCACTCTCTCCATTGCAGAAAGGGGTACATGCAGCAGTGATTTTCTCCCTCTAGAAGGAAAAGAACCTTGTCATAGCAGAGAAGGAGGAGGATATTCATCTTGGTCTAGATGGGGTGATATATATTAGTGTAAAGTATAAAGAAGCCAATGTCCTGTGTGTGATGATTATTTTCTTTTTTGAATATTTTGAATTCTGGCTGCAAATTATCAGCAATGCTATCATGTAAATATTTGTTTGTTCAATAAACAGTTATTGAAGGCTTACTGACACAAGGTCCTAGCTATCCCCAATTCCTTTAGAGACTAGCTGGCTATAAAGCAATTCAGTAGAAATATATTTTATTCTGTCTTAAATTTTTTTATCTTTTGTTTTGTTTTTGAGACAAGGTCTTGCTGTATAGTCCAAGTTGGCCTTGAACTGTCTATGTAACCCAGGATAGCCTCTAATTCATAATCCAGTCCTTGGGTCTCAGTCTCCATAGTGCTAGGTGTGCATAGTGTGTATTATCATATCTGGCAAAGAAGAAAATTTAAATTATGAAGTATATCACAGTGGTTTCTCCTTGATCTAAGAAGCTTCCAGTAGTGGAGACTATAGTATGCTCTTCCTTATTTCATTTTGATCCTTGTTACTGTGAGACCAAACATGGCAGGATTTTAGAGGGAAAGAAATTCCTTCTAGCTAGAGAAGCTATTGTGGAGATAGTGGTATCTCGTTCTATCACAATTTCATACCTCTCTCTTCCCCAAAATCTTACCTGCAAACAGTCACTCTCTATTTTCCCCTTCTGTTCACTGGAATAATTACCCTACCTTCTGTCTATGAATTTGCCCATCCTGTACATTTTATACATAAAAATAATCATAGAATATATGTGTGATGTTAAGCTGAATTTTCATATTGATGGTATTGAGAGACTCCTGGAGAGGTCACTGGCTTGTGGAGGAGCTATGCTCATCTGCAGATTACTACACTGTGTGTGGTGTCAGGAGGCGGGGCTTGGTTGGAGGAGGTGAGTTGCTGGGGCTGTGCCTTTTGGAGGGTGTATTTCTCCGTAACACTTTCCCCTGTGCTCTGCTGCTGACTGCCATGAAGTGAGTGGCTTTGCTGTGCCCCAGTCTTCTGCCATAACGTCCCTGTCTTGATGCCAGGCAACCGTGGACTGAATCCTCTAAAACCATGGGCCAGTTTAAACTCTCCTCCTCCTTTAGTTGTGGGTGTCTGGTGTTTGGTCCAGCAAAGGGAGAAACAATCCATACAATATATATATTGTTTATTGCTTCCTCCACATAACATAAAGTTTGCAAGGGTTACTCATGTTGCCATATGTATCAGCAATCCACTCCTTTTCATGGTTGAATAATATTCCATGTTTTGTTTATCCCTCCTCCCTTTTTCCCCCAGTACTGGAGAGTGAACTTATGGCCTTTGAACTGGGCTACATCCCCAGTCCTTTTTCAGTTTTTAATTTTCAACTTGGTTTCACTAAGTTGCCCCAGCTAGGCTTGAATATTTGATCCTCTTGCCTCAGCATCCTATATTTTGGATTACAGATGTGTGCCACTCTACTCAGCTTGGTTTATCCCTTCTTCATTTGATGGACATTGGGTGGTTTTTATATTTTGAGTATGGGGAATAATGCTACCACAAACTTTTTTTTATTTTATGGAAAAAAAGTAAAACAAAATTTCATAACATAATAATAGGAAAATAATAATAATTAGTACATTACATGTTGTTATCTTTAAAGTAGTTAGTTGCTCAGGGTACAAAATAAGGGCAAAAAAATTTCTCCAGTTGATCTTAGCACAAGCCTTCCTTTTTAATGAGAGACACTAATAGTATGACTGACTTGCATTTTTCCTTTTTTTCCTACTGTCCTTTCCCTTTCCATCCTAGTTCCTTTTTCCTCTTGAAAAATTACTTCCCATTTCACAATATCTATTGTACATTTTAAACCTTACTTACTCTTCCCGTTTCTCACACCATGGAGACAATATGATGTTTACACATGTGAGTCTGATTTATTTCACTTATGAGGATGGTCTCAAGTTGCAACCATTTACCTATAAAAGTCTCAAGTTTATCCTTCTGTATGGCGGAGTAGTACTCCATTGTATAAAAATACTATATATTTTTTACCCATTCCTTGGTTGATGGGATTTTGGGTTGTTTCCAAGATTTAGCCATTACAAATTGTGCTTCTATAAACATGGGTTCACATATATTACTGTGGTATGATGTTTTTAATTCTTCTGGGAAAATACCCAGAAGGGGAATAGCTGAGTATGATGGGACTTCTAATCCCACTTTTGTGAGGAATCTCTACACCGATTTCCACAGTGGTTGTACCAGTCTATGCTCCTACCAACAGTGGAGAAGGATTCCTTTTCCCCCACAGCCCTTCCATCATTTGTTATTGGTTGATTTCTTGATGATAGCCATTGTTTCTGGGGTGAGATGGAATCTCAGTGTTGTTTTAATTTGCATCTCTCAAATGACCAGTGATGTTGAAGATTTTTTCACATATTTATTTGCGATTTGTATTTCTACCTCTGTGAAGTGTGTATTCATCTCAGATGCCCATTTTTGGATTGGGTCTTTGAATTTAGTGGGGGGGGGTCTAATTTTTAAAATTCTTTATATGTTCTAGATAGAAGCCCTTTGTCTGAGGGACAACTATATAGAATTTTTTCCCACTTTGTGGGTTATCTTTTTACTCTGTTGGTGATTTTTTTTGTTGGGCACAAACTTTTAATAAGATGAGATCCCAGTTGTTGATTCTTTGAAGTATTTTTCATGCAGTGTGGGTTTTGTTCAAGAAATATCTACTTACACCTATGCCTTCAAGATTTCTACCTACTTTCTCTTCCAGTAGATTTAGTGTTTGTGTTTTAATATTTAGATCTTTGATCAATTCTGATTTAAATTTAGTGCATGTTGGTAGGCATGAGTCTAGTTTTATTCTTCATCATATAGAAAGCTAGATTTTCCAGCACCATTTATTAAAGAGGCTATCTTTCTTCTAGTGAACATGTTTGGCCCTTTTTGTCAAAGATAAAGTAGCTGAGAGTGTTTGTAGTCATCTAATACATATCTAATACATCTTCCAATCTGTTCCATTGGTCCTCAGGTTTGTTTTTTTTGCCAGTACCATTCTGATTTTATCACAGCTTTGTAGTATAATTTCAAACCAGGAATTGTGATGCCCCCTACCTTGCCTTTGTTGGCCAGGATTGCCTTTGCTATTCTAGGTCTCTTTTAGTTCCCAGTGTATTTTAGGAGTCTTTTCTTTAGTTCTGTGAGATTTACTAATCATATTTTGATCAAGATTGCATTAAATTGTTATAACAATTTTGGGAGTATGACCGTTTTCACTATATTGGTTTTTCCTATCCATGAACAAGGGATATCTTTCCATTTTCTGATATCCTCTTTGATCTCCTTTCTTAGAGTACTATAGCTTTCACTATATAGATATTACACTTCCTTTGTTAGATTGATTCCTAAGCATTTCATTCCTAAGTATTTTTTGGATGCTATTGTTAAGGGTGTGGTTTCCCTAATTTCTTTCTCAGTGAGTTTGTTATTTGTGTGTCTGCCATGAGTATTTGTGTTCAAGTTTTTGTATGAATATAGGCTTTTATTTCTCTTGGATATACACATATCTGTGAAATTGTTGGATTATATGTTTATAAGGCCATTTTTCAAAAGTTTTTTGAAGACTGCTTAAATATTTCCCAAAGTGGACATATCAGTTTACATTTCCACAACAGTGTATGATGAGCCCACTTTTCCCATATCTTTGACAATATTTGTTATTCTCTGTCTTTTGGATTATAGCCATCCTAGTGGGTAAAGTAGTATCTCAAGTTTTTGATTTGCATTTCTCTAATGACTAATGATATTTAGCATATTTTCATGTGCTTATTCACCATTTGTATATATTATTTTGGCAAATATCTATTCAAGTAGTCCTAACCAAATTAATTGGAATATTTAATTTTTGAGTTCTTTATGTTTTCTTGACATTACCCCCTTATCAAACATATTTCCAAATATCTTTTCCCATTCTATTGATTGCCTTTTCATTTCCTGGATAATGTCTTTAGAAGTTCACATTTGTTGCCCCAGTAAGGTCCTCCATTTCTGTTCCTAGTGTACCTTCTAGTCGTATCTTTCTGATCTCTCATTCTATCCATTCCAACTAGATACATTTACCTTCAGTTTTATTAAAAGTACCCTATGTATGCTCACCATTCTAATGCTACTCTTCCCATTGAAATACACTTTTCATTTCCTCTACAGTGATCTAAATCCTATGTATTTTAAGCAGACCACCTGCTTTAAAAATTCCTTGAGAATCTTTATCCAGAGTAGTGTAGTTTTGATTCTGTTATTGCTACTAAACATCCAGCACTAAAACAGGCTATACAAACTCTCGTTCTTAATAATTTTTTCAGCACACATTTTTACCCCACTGAAGGTGGATTTCTTGCTTGGCAGATTTGCAGGTAAATGTGTGTATTTACTTTTTACTTCATCTAAATATGTTTTGGAGAGTTTACCCCTTAAATGATGACAGATAATTGGCACTTAATTCTTTTTCTTACACATTCATTTTTTTGCTGATAGTAAATACATTTAGTAAGGTACCTATCTCTTTTGAATAAAAATAAGTATTTGCAGTTTGAAAGTTCTGAATGTGATTCTCATAGAAAAATATTGGTAGGGAATTTGATTCCACTAATTTTTCAGTAATTGTCAAGATAGATGCACTGCAATTTATTATTATTCTTGCAATTATATTTATTATTATATGAACATAATTAGAGAAACTGGAAAATATAGCTATTTTCAGCATTATGATGAGGTTGTCTCTTCAAAAAGAATGTTATAAAAACGAACCGCTAGTGTGGAGATTGAAAAAACTATATGACTATCTGAATATGTGATAGTTCCCAGCAGGAGTACTGAGAACGGAGTAAAGATTTAAACTAGGCTATTGTTCTGGAGGAGCAGGTTACCTACGGTTACAGTCATGACAGACAATGTACAAAATGAAGGGGATACGTTTCTAATAAATGATATTAAACCCATGGACAAATATAGAGAAGAGAATAAGAACAAAACCTGAAGAGTTTGAGTCATGTCAGAGAACGATCAGAGATAATAGCCTCCTTCTCATATTTCTTTATTTTAACTAAGAAGATAAACTTTAATATTATGACTGGTGATAGGTGAAATAACATTAGTTTTTTTCCTTCCTTAAAATGGATATGTTTGTATTGGAGAATCAAGGTAGAAGAAAGAAATGGGAATGAATGTCTGATTTCTTTTTATTCCTTCTCCAACAAATCATGCAAGAGGTGATATACACAGCTGGGGAGATCACATCCAAAACAGAAGAACCCAAGGCTAGGATCACTGTAAAAATGATAGATATGGACAGATGTTTAACAAGCTAAGATTTGTGCTTTCCTACTCACCCGTACACTATCCCCCACCAAAGATAGAAAATAAAATCTTTCTTTTTGTTTTGAGGAGACAGTAAGGAATTAGAAAGTCTGAGAAGGGGTCCTGCAACATGCATCTCCTCAGGCAGAGCTCAAGAAGGGGAATCAAACCCCCAGAAACAGTTGGCAATTTGAGCAATGGAGACATAGGCTTCTCTTCTGGTGGTGTGTCTTGACTGTCTTAGGGATTGTGGGGCTGCCCTCAATTGCTAGTTTGTGATATTTTAGTTTTTCCTATTCCTTAAGGAAGAGACACTAATCATGTCCCAGGAGCTCCTTCTTTGCTGAATAGCCTTATACTCCTCATAATTTAACAGTGTGTTTCAAAAGTTCCTAAGGGCTAAAATGGGTTCCCATAGCCTACCAGCCCTTTGTGATACCCAAGGTATTGAGCTAATAGGGTTCCTTAAGCAGGGAGTCTTCCAGGTTAAGGGGTACAGCTCAGTGCTAGAACACTTGCTAGCATATACAAGGCCCTGAGTTGCAACACACACACACACACACACACACACACACACACACACACACACCACATATACACACACATACACACGTGAAACATAGGTTCCATTCTGGTGATGTTTTTCCATCAGCATGCTGGATTAAGCTAGGGATGAAGAAGCTAAGTATTGTAATGGACATGAGTGGTGAATTTTATCCACATCGTCTAAAAATGCAGTATATTGGCCTGCCATATATTACAGTATTAACAGGAATAAAAGACTAATATGTGATAATAAAAGAGTAATAGACAATTATATATTTATCAAGAAATTAGTTGTTATGATTAATTTATTCATTTTAGTTATAGTATTAAAGTACATGCAGTATTCTTTACAAGAGTACCATAAAAGCTGAATGAGTTAAATTTCTCTAGGCAATTTTCAGCACTAAGAAAAGAGATGCCTTTTCAAACTAATGACTATTTCATGGAGGCAGTGGAGAGATATTCAGCATCTGTAATTCTCTTTGGCCCAAGAGTGAAGAGATAAGTAGTAATCATGCCTTCAAGGTAGAATTCATAATCAAATCCTTAATTAAACTCAATATGGAAAGTCCTTAATAAATATCAAAATCTGACTATCAGATTTTCTGGCAAATATTTAATGCTATGTGCAGTATCTGCTATCTGAACATAACCGTGGAAAGAAACCTTTCCTTTTATTTACTGGGTACACAGGACTATCAATGTCATATTTAATAGAGAAGTATCCTATATGTTAATAATATACCTTCATATTATCTTGTTTTTGCTTTACATGTACTTAACAGTTTCCAGAGGAATTTCAACTCATTTTGCTGTTTGAACATTTATATGCACTATGTATTAAGTGAATGTGTGTGGATGATTCTCTTTTCAAGGAATTTTTAAAATCAACTCCCTTCTATGTGTTCAGACCAAAAAAATCTCATTTTTTTTGACTCCTTTCTTTCTTTCATAACCCACATCTCAGCAAATTCTCTTAGTTCCACCTCCGAAACAGAATTCTGCCAATTCCTATTTCTCTTACTGCTCCCACCCAGTTCAAGCTTGCTCATCCCTCACTTGAATTATTGTGACCACCTCCAGCCTGGCCTCTTTTCTCCTCCTCCTCCTCCCCACTTCTCTTTTCCCTATATGTAGCCAGAGGATCCTGCTCAAACCAAAGTCAGATAACTCTCCTCAAAAACCTCCAGTAGCTTCCAAGCTCATTCCTGAAAGAGAAACTCTTTATACTGCTAATCAGAATAACAATCCCCCTTCCCTATCTGTATGACTTGTTCTTCTGTTTCTCTCACCATTCTACCTCTTTTATCTCCACTCCTGTCTTATTTCCTTTCCTAGCCTGGGGATATCGCTCAGTAGCACAGCACCTGCCTGGCAAATGCAAGGTCTTGAGTTCAGTTCCTGGTACCCCCCAGCCACTCCCAAAGAAACGAAAAAAGACAAAGAAAGAAAGAAAATTTATTTTCTTTCCACTAGCTGTACTGCAATCCTGGTGTTTCTGGAACATTCTAGGCATGCTTTGAATTTAGGATGTCCCTTCTGCCTTGAATGTTCTTCTGTATACCTTCATGGTTACAGCCCTCACCCCTACAGGTCTTGAGTCAAAAGTCATTTTCTTTGTGATGCCTTTCCTAGATACTATATCAAAGACTTCAGTTCTCTTCCCAATGTTACATATCATCCTCTTTTGCTTTCTATTATTTTTTAGCACTTGTTATCATTTAATAGGTAATTGACACACACACAGACTCATACACACTTATTATGTCTCCCCTACAAGAATATAAGCTCCATCAAGACAAAAATTTTTGTGTCCTTCACTATTGCACTATTGGAGTTTAGAACAGTTTAGTAAATCTTTGTTAAATGAACAACCAACTGATTGAAATATTCCATTTATGTGGAATAATCTTAATAAAACAAAACATTTCAATGGTATAAGATTACCTGTTGTATTTAAATCATACCTAGAAAAATGTGAACAAGTAAAGCATCAGGTTAATAACCCTTAGTTGTTGCAGGCAGATCAGATGGCTCCCAATCTCCCAAATGAGTTGTCAGTGAAGGGTTAAATAAATGAGACAAATGAAATGATTTTAGAGCTCTAGGAGGGTTCTAACCCTCTTGAAAAATTCAAGATTCTTTGGGTTAAGACCAAGAACTTTTCTGGGTGGCCTGTGTTTACTAGATTTTCAAATAAAGGAGAGGAATACCGGAGAAAATGCAGGAATCTGAGCAGGACCTTGGGAGAATTTTCCCAAGTAGTAGATTATATCAATCAGGAGAACTACCTTATCTTTAGGTTGGCATTTATTGTAGGAATGTGGAGCCTGCAGCTGCAGTCTTTTTGTTAATTGGGGTTGGAGCCAAACGTCCTCAGCTGTGGCCTTATCTTGTCCTTTGAGATGTCCCAACTTCACAGGCCAATACAAACCTCCATGGTGACCAGTGACTCGTAGAGGTTCACTTACTATGAGTCTGCTGTCCATCTCCAGGCAAGATGCCTAGGCTTTGACAACTCACAAGTACACATGGAAAGCCAAGTGGGTAATAATAAATCCTGCTCAGAGCCACTTTTTAGTGGTCTCCATCAGTAAAGGGCAAAGCAGTTGTTTCTTAGGAAAAATGCTATTTTCTGTATACCAAGTAAATGGAAGTGTTTAGAAAGATGGTGGTTTTCTACTTAAAACAACTATCTATTACAACTATCTCTGAGTTTGATATTAATTCAATTTTGGAAAAATGTTTGGAAATTAGAATAGACTGACCAGACAGTCAGTATAGCATAGCAGTTTAGAGAGAAGCTCCAAAATGAGAAGACCTGAATTTGGATTGGAGGTCAGAAGTGTTACGTTTCTGAGAATTTGGGCAAGTTATTAAGTTTACTTGCCTCAATTTCCTTATCTGAAAAATGGGAGATAATGATAGCACCTGGTTTTAGGGTTGTTGTGAATATTAAATGAGTTAATTCATGTAAAACACTCACAGCAACACTTGAATGTAATTAAGTGTTCATTAAGTTGAAATTAGTAGTTTCATCATTATTATTTTGACTGTGAATGTTGTGAAGACAAGAGCAATCAGGCAAATCAAGGGAGATGGTGCCCTGGAAATTGGGGTCAGGGAAGATACTAAATGGATCCCTGGTATCTGAAGGTAGAAATACCATGGGGAGAGGCAGAGTTATGGAGAGTTATTTGAAGAATATCTCATTGTGGGGGGTTCTGAAGCCAGATGGGAGCATCATGGTTAGATTTCTAATAGCAAACCCAGGCTGTAAAAGGAAGCTAGAAGGAGGAGTATATTACAAAAACCCCTATCTTAAGTCTTCCTGAATTTCTGAATTTATTCTAGTGGAATAAAGGGGATGAGATCAGAATGGGGTGGGGGAGCAGAAAAAGAGAAACAGTACTTTATGACTGGATAATTCTACTCAGCAGGAGTGTATAAAATAGTCACATTAAAAAATATAGACTAAGAAACCGAGAACATGAACAAAAGCAGGAGATAAGAGTCAGATGTCCAAATGAAATGCACAAAGCCCATCAGCTGTTTGATGTTTCTGAATATCTTGGAGTCTACCATTGTGTAGGTAAAATATCCAGCTGCTTGTCTAAATTTTCCATTTTTCATCCAGATGTTTCTATTCCTTATTGTATGTGGATATATTTAATAATATTTATAGTTTAATCAGGCATTTATGAAAGCAATTATGAATTTTGATTGGATATTCATAGTTTTGAAACAATAAAGAATGGCATAAAGTGTTTGTACTGCTATAAGAAAATTCTATTTTTATTTTGCAAAGATGTACTTGATTTTTCAATAGAAAGAACTTAAAAAATTCAGTGTCATAACAAATTTGTTGCATCTGTTTTTCCCGCACAGAATACTAAAATTACAGGGCATGGATTGGCTTTATGTAACAGACTGTGAGAGGGCCAACTTCATGAGAGAAGAGACCCACCAGCGGATATCTATCGTTCATGTTGCATTGAAAGCTGCTTTCCTAAAGTTTTGGCCAACAAATCTTCAGGGTTTTGTGATTGCTACTCACACTCCATCTTCACTCTGTTTCCTCAGCTCAGTCCTATAAAAGGCAGCTCTCACATCTCTTTTAACGTCTATCTTATTCTGTCACTAGATCTTTCTCTTTCATCATTCTTTGTATGATCTGTTGTTGAAAGTCTTCTTTACCTTAACCACAGTGTGGTTCTGTATTTCAGTTTCCTTTGTAACACTGGTAACTAAACATGATATTCTCCCTGGAATCTGACCAGGACAGAAGACAATGTGATGTTACATGTCTTGTTTTGGACAATATAGATATGCCCGCAGCCCAAGTATTTAATGGTGCTTTTTAAAGTTGCATTTCAGAAACCATTAATTTCTATTATATGATGTTAACTGGAGCAGCTTGGTTCTTCTCATGTGAGTTGCTCTCTATCTTCTCCATTCTGTTAGGAGGCTTTAACTATAAGAACATGACATTACTTTCTTCCTATTTTGCCTTGAATGTGTGTCATTCAGTTGGTTCACAAGTTTGAGTCTCTATCTAATATGTTATATAAAGCAGATAGGTGTGACACCTTTCCTTACCTGGTATAAGTGTAACAGCCAACACTCCTAAAATAAAAGATTGGTTTACAACAGAAAAACATAACCAAGTTTATTTAATGGAAGTTTTACAATACACAAAAGCCTTCAGAAATGAAGATCCAAAGACCCAGGGAAACTCTTTTTCTGCTTAGGTTCAGTGAAGAATGAATGTCTATGTAGAAATACAACTGAATAAAGGGATATTTTCTAATGGTAGTAAACTAAAGAGGAGAACCCAGGAAGGCCTGGCTGTTCAGATTCTTCCTGGCCTCTTTGTGTAACATTCCTTCCTTTTGGGTGTGGGCCAGGACCTATCTGCAATGAGGTTATTCAAGGGAGATGGGAGAGTGACCTTCCCAGGTTTTATGCCTTTTTTTGATGGGGAAGGGTTCTAGTTTCTGTGACCTGAGGACCTGTGGTTTCTGACTTATACTGGGATTGAAGAAGGTGTGAGAGATAAAAGGGCAGGAGAGAGTCAGACAGACCTGATTTTGAGACTTTTCAATCTCCTTTAGTTCAAAATACTTAGCATACCAAATTGCTGTACTTTGGGGTATCATTTTTTGATAACCAACACGATCCTTTCCAATTTTGAATCAGATAAAAATTAAAAAGTCCAATTTCTATGTGTTTAAGTTTTTTTAAAAATTGGAATAAAGAGGAGTGATGCTGAGCCCCAGAGAGCTTTGGGAAACTCCGTGAGCCACGCCCACACCCCCACAATTGCAGGAGTGATGATGCTGAGCTCTGGACAGCTTTGGGAGCCTTGGTAAGCTTCCCTCCACACCCCAATGTTTTGGGAGTGACACTGAGCCCCTCACAGCTTCATGAGTCTTGGTAAGCTGCCCGCTTCCTTCCCACCATCATATGAGCAATACCAAGCCCCGGACAGCTTCAGAAAACTCAGTAAACCATACCCTGCACCCTCACCATTGTAGGAGTGATACTGGGCTCTGGTGAACTCTAGGAGCCTTGGTGAGCTGCCCCTGCCCCTCCACCATTGTGGGAGAGACCCCTAGCCCTGAGCAACTTCAGGAGACAGTGAGCCATCCCCTGACACCCCATTATCACAGGGGTTATGCTGTGCTCTGGGGAACTTCAACAGCCTTGGTGAGAGGCCTCCACAGCCGCACTATCTTGGGAGGGACACTGAGCCCTGGGGAAATTTGGGAGCCTCAGTGAGCTGCTCCCAGACTCCTACTATCATGGGAGCAATGCTGAGCCCCAGTGAACTTTGGGATCTTCTTAAATGTCAAAACAAAGGAGTAAAATGCAATCTCAGACCTCCACCCCATCCAGAACAAGTCCAGGAGGCATTGACAAAGAAGAACTTGGAAGTCACACACGTGAAATTTCTGAAATGATAGCAACTAAGGTAAAGAAACAGCTCCATGAGGCCATAGAAGACATCAGATCAGAAATAATCTCTGAGGTAAAAAAGTGACAATAATGGAAGAATTGTTCAGCACATATAAAGAAGACATAGATAGAAAACAGAGGAACTATCAGAAAAATAATAGAAACATTGAATGTACAATACAGGAAAGAATTATAATGCATGAAAAAGATTCAAACAGATATCTAGGAAATTAAAAATTCCATTGAAAGCTGGCAAAACCACTTGAACAAAACTGAAGATAGACTTTCAGACCTTGAAGACAGCATTGCAGCTAGTGATCACGAAAGGAAAGAGCTCTTAAAAATAACAAGGAACCAGAAAATAACAATTCAAAAGCTACAAGATGATTTTATCTCTTTGTAGAATATCCTGTAGTACTCTTTGTAAAGTTGGTTTGGTTTGGTGGTCATAAATTTCTTTAGTTGTTGTATATCATGGAAGTATCTTATTTCTCCATTAATTTTGAAAGATAATTTTGCAGGGTACATCAATCTAGGTTGGAAGTTGTTTTCTTTCAGAACCTGACCTACTTCATTCCAACCTCTTCCTGACTTCATGGTTTGTGTTGAGAAATCTGCTGTGATTCTGATGGGCTTTCCTTTGTAAGTGATCTGTTTCTTTTCTGTAACAGCTTTTAATATGCTGTTCTTTTGCTGAATTTTAACCAACTGTCCCTCAGACAAAGGGCTCCTATCTAGAACATATAAAGAATTAAAAAAAATCAGACCCCCAAAATTTGAAGACCCAATACAAAAATGGGCATTTGAGATGAATACACATGTCTCAGATGAAAAAATACAAATGGCAAATAAAAACATGAAAGAAGGTTCAACATCATTAATCCTTCAATAAATGCAAGTTAAAACAACACTGAGATTCCATCTCACCCCAGAAAGAATGGCTATCATCAAGAAATCATCCCATAATGAATGCTGGAGGGGCTGTCCGGAAAAAGGAACTCTTTTCCACCATTGGTGGGAATGTAGAATGGTGCAACCACTGTGGAAATCAATTGGGAGATTCCTCAGTAAACTAGGATTGGATGTCCCATTCAACCTAGCTATTCCCACCCTGGTATTTTTCCAGAAGAACTGAAAACCTCATACCATAGTGAGATATGTACACCCATGTTTATAGCAGCACAGTTTGTCATAGCTAAATCTTGGAAACAACCCAAATGCCCATTAACTGAGGAACAGATAAAAAAGATGTGGTATTTTTATACAATGGAGTATTGCTGAGGTATAAAAAAGGATAAATTCGAGGCTTTTATAGGTAAATGGATCCAACTAGAGATCATACTCGTAAGTGAAATAAATGAGACCCACATGTGTAAACATCATATTGT